>NC_090260.1:30683565-30753565 GCF_037325665.1 Littorina saxatilis | reverse complement strand
GTCATGGCTAAAGTCGTGTTGGTCTGGTTAAGGTTAAAGTTCAAAAGGTCAAGGTCAGGGTCATTCTAGCCCGTCATGGCTAAAGCCGTATGGGTCTGGTCAAGTTCAAAGTTAGCCAGGTCAAGGTGGGGAGCATTTTGGTCTGATCACAAGGTAATGTCATTCTTGCTAGGTCAAGGTTAGCCTTGTCTGGTCAAGGTAGTTCTTGCCTGGTCAATGTCAGTCTTGTATTCTCAGTATTCGTGTTGTAAGTATGTGGTTTGGTCAACTTTTTAAAAACAAATTTTTTACAGTGTATATAGGCCCATTGCAGAAACTCAAGTTAACAACAGCATTTCTACTCGGCGCGCGCGGTATGAGAATCACGGGTCGTAACTCTCTGGAATTGGTCATCCGCCGCCATGTTGGATGCCTTGCACGATCTCTGACAGTGCTTGAGCGTTGGGTGGCGACTCGACAAAAATGAAAATGACACGTTGTGTGGCCAAAAACTGCAGTCAGCAGGCACACTTTAGGATCCCTAAAGTTGTTTACCATCAGGGTGACAACTGGAAGGAAGTTACTGAGCGGAGAAGACGATTATAACTGGTTATTTTTTGCTGTGTGCAGTGCGCTAATCAACAATTGCCCATCGGTTATGCCTTTAGAGTGAACACTGTGATAGGATTCTTTGAAAATTATACTTTGCAGTAGTTACCTGAGATGCATTGTACCTCATTTGCCTGTCTTGAGAGCCTGTCTTGTGTGTGGCGCACGTTATATGTTACACACACACACGCACTCGCACAATCGCACAATCACACAATCACACAATTACAATCAACGGTCTTTTTTTCTCAAAATTTCACGTTCTAGTTTTGTTTTCATCAATGTCTTACATATTTTCCGGTCATAAATTTTAGGTATTGTTCTAGTATTCACTAATGTTGTATTGATATTACTGGCACCCCTTTTAAACTGATATGGTTTTAACCTTTACAAGGCGACGATGTGAATTTGTGATGTAGATATGTGGCTGGTTATGTGCGAGTATGTAAATAATTGTGTGTGTGTGTGTGTGTGTGTGTGTGTGTGTGTGTGTGTGTGTGTGTGTGTGTGTGTGTGTGTGTCAGTGTGTGAGTTGTGTCTGTGTGTGCATGACAGTGTAATGTACGTATGTATGCATGCATGGTGATGTGTGTCTGCATATGTGTCTGGTTGGTTTTTATTTTATTGTTACCGTGCCGTGCCAAGATGAAATCCTTTTGCAAAATTGGTGAATAAATATCTTGTATCTTGTATCTTGTATCTTTATCTTGTGAATTTTGGTGCACTGTCTGCATGGTAATTTGAGATAAAGAATAAATAAATGAATATAATAATGTATTCTTGCTTTACTTTTTATGTTGTGCTGTTGTGTTAAAAAGGCAGATCCCCTTTGGACTCATGCATGCACAGTTTTCTTCATTATGTCTGCATACACAGTGAAATACGCAAAAAGAACAAGAGTGCAATGAAGAAAACTAACAAAGACGGCATCCAATATGGCGGCGCGAAGAGAGTATGAGCGGAGTTGTGCCCCTTCGGGCTAAAGCTAGCCGATCCATTTGATAACGTCACGCCGAGTAAGAAGAATGAATTGGACCTATATATGTACCAGGGTCATGAGGTGGTCATGAGAATAAAGTGACATTCTCGCATATTCATACTTGCCAGGAAAAGAAAAAGAAAGGTAGCTCAGACTGTTGGTGTATGCTTGCCAGCCTGAATAGTTCATGGAAATGATATCTGACATATCAGAAGCCTACCAAAACACCGGATTATTTCAGAAATTGGGAAATGTAAACAGACTAATATTTATTGAATTTGTTAAAGGCACTGTAAGCCTCCCGTAAACCATCTCAGAGCTCCCCGAGCGTCTAAATACAGTACAAGCATACTTCCATTTGAACGCTCACCGAACGGGAACATCCTGGCTGCTTTCTGTTGAGCGTGAGACATTTTCAAAGAATTTATTTTCGTAGACTTGTTCCGTTAACAACAACGGCGCCTCGTTTTTGCGCTAGACCTAACTTTTAAAATCTAAATAATAAATTGACAGCTTGTTACACAAACATTCTTTAATCATAAAAGAATTCGTTTTTCATCAAGACAAGATCAGAACAATTCGAAGTTGTGAAAGTTTAAAAAAAGAAAAGCCCGGAAGCAGGGTCACGCAAGGGTCGTAGCAGACGACGGCCGGTTTATCAGTGCAAATCGCCGTTCCTCTCAACAGTCAAAAGCCATCGCTAGAGTTCTTGTGAACCACAGCCGTTGTTTCGTGCATAAAAAAAACGTGCTATTGTAGATAAGCTCACGTCGAGTCGCATTCAAATGACTAACTATGACGACTGCATTGTGAAAAGGGAAAACTGGATCACACGGGTTCACGATGGCTCAGGGGTAAGATAAACCACGCAAAAATAAATTCTTTGAAAATTGTTCGCTCTTTACGGAGGGCACCTAGGATGTTCTCAATTGGTGAGTGTTTAAATGAAATGGTGTTTGTACTGTGTGTAAAAGCCTGACCGTATCTGTGATGGTTTACGGGAGGCTTACTCTGCCTTTAATTGAATGGATTATATCTTACGGGCGTTAATTGAATGGTTTACATCTTACAGGCGTTAATTGAATGGTTTATATCACACATGTGTTAATTGAACGGATTACATCTTACAGGCGTTAATTGAATGGTTTATATCTTGTAGGCGTTCAACGACGCTTACAACCTGGTGGACATGGGAGAGAAGCTGGACGAGATTCTCTCCCCTTTCCTCTTCCAGAACCAGACAGGCTACGAGATCCTCCTCAAGCTGGATCCTTCTTTTGAGGTGAGCCTGTAATTCTTCTTCTCTTTTCTAATTCTAATTCTTTGCACAGACTCTTCTTTGTTGTGAAGGACAGTTCCTGCTGTTTCTAATTTAGCCCAGTAATGGTTGCTTACTTTGGGCGGGGATGTAGTTCAGTCGGTAGCGCGCTGGATTTGTATCCAGTTGGCCGCTGTCAGCGTGAGTTCGTCCCCACGTTCGGCGAGAGATTCATTTCTCAGAGTCAATTTTGTGTGCAGACTCTCCTCGGTGTCCGAACACCCCCGTGTGTACACGCAAGCACAAGACCAAGTGCGCACGAAAAAGATCCTGTAATCCATGTCAGAGTTCGGTGGGTTATAGAAACACGAAAATACCCAGCATGCTTCCCCCGAAAACGGCGTATGGCTGCCTAAATGGCGGGGTAAAAAACGGTCATACACGTAAAATTCCACTCGTGCAAAAAACACGAGTGTACGTGGGAGTTTCAGCCCACGAACGAAGAAGAAGAAGAAGAAGAAGAGGTTGCTTACAATTCTCTGTAAAAGTCTGTCTTTTTTTCTCTCCTGTATGATTCAGCCGCCAAAAGCAGTCAACCAGGGACGGACCAAACTTGCGGTCGAGGAATCGCTCCCTGTCTTCAACAAGAAGGAAATCAGCGGCTCAAAGACGAAGGCCTCACAGATCAAGGCCACGCAGGAGGGGGATGAGCGCAAAATTATCTTCCAGGTGAGTTTGGTCGACTTTTTGACAGGGGCATTCATTACCTGGGTGAAATGAGGTGCAGGGTGCCAATCCCATTGGCAGTGCCTAATAGGTATAGAGTGCAGGGATGGCCAAATTGTCCGCCCGATCGCCAGGGGCGAGTATAACATCCGTGGTCTAGTAGAAACCGCCTGGCAGCTCGCCAGTGTGAGTGTGGGTGTATTGTATAGAATATAGTCAATGTTTGTAAAGATTTTAGTCAAGCAGTATGTAAGAAATGTTTAGTCCTTTGTGCTGGAAACTTGCATTCTCCCAGTGGTCATATATTGTACTACGTTGCAAGCCCCTGGAGCAATTTTTTGATTAGTGCTTTTGTGAACAAGGAACACTTAACAAGTGGCTCTATCCCATCTCCCCCCCTTTCCCCTATCCCATCTCCCCCCTTTCCCTCGTCGCGATATAACCTTCGTGGTTGAAAACGACGTTAAACACCAAATAAAGAAAGAAAGTGTGGGTGTAAGTGAATGCAGAACCTTTTGCTCGTAGACATTTCCCTCCTGGGTATTGCTCTCCCCTGACATTTCACTCTCTTATTCAGTTACTGGCTTGGACATCTTGGTTGCTTGCTGACTGCTTTATAATTACACCATTTTTAGACATACAGTTACTTGGGCAAATGCACACACACACACACACACACACATGTACACACACACACACACACACACACACACACACACACACACACACACACACACATGAGCTTGGAACTTTTTAAGTCCCTGACTGTTTCTGATTCATTTTTCTTTCTCACCAGGTGGAGCAATTTGGAGCCACAAGGGAGGTAACCATCAAGCGAGCGGAGAAACGACTGTTTCAGATCAACCAGAAATCACACCAGGGCGACACCTGGTCTGTCGTCTGCAACACCGACTGCACCATAGGACAAAAACTGGTGTCTCTGCAGTCCATCGTCAGGGTGAGACAACTGACCCTGAAATGCCTTGACACGCACATTGGGCGTGGATGTAGCTCAGTCGGTAGCGCGCTGGATTTGTATCCAGTTGGCCGCTGTCAGCGAGAGTTCGTCCCCACGTTCGGCGAGATATTTATTTCTCAGAGTCAACTTTGTGTGCAGACTCTCCTCGGTGTCCGAACACCCGACCACCCCCCACCCCCCCCCCCACCTCCCAGGTCTGTTAATTGTTGTTTTGTGTCTCGAGAACCCAGGGGGTCATGCGACACTGATTTAGAAGCTACTGTATATTTTGTTGTTATTTTGTTGTTAAACAGCACAACTACAAAGAGAGAAGCTACTTTATCAAATAATCTCTGGGTTTTTTTCTCTGCGAAACCTTTAAAAGCTATTTACGTTTAAATTGGCACAGTGATCTACTCGTATTGAATGCTGTGTGTATGTATGCAATTTAAGTAGTCCCATTTGGAACATTTGAGATTTACACCAACATTTTGAAAGATGCGCCACATGACTTTCATTTGGAAAAAGAACTTCCACATTATGATTACACTAAGATTTTGAAAGATACTCCACAGGACTTGCATTCGGAAAGAATCCCACATTAGTTTTCAGGGGAACAAATATGCTTTCTGTCACTGACAACAGGTAAAGAACGAGCTGACCTTCCCAGTGGAAGTGCAATACCGCGGTGACACCAAACTGGAGACGTGCGGCATAGCGGAACCCGACAAGTGCTTCAGTCTGCCGCTCAACGCTGTCTACGCCATCTCCACAGAAATCTTCTTCAAACCCGTTGGAAGCAAGTCAGTGTACAGGCTTCTTTGTTCCTTTTATTTTTGCTTGCTAAGATGGATTGGATTTGATGGATTGAGGTACGAGCTAAAGCAGATCAGTCCCAAAATCTTGTCTGAAGTCCGTGTCTGCCTAATGTTCCTTTTATTTTTGCTTGCTAAGATGGATTGGATTTGATGGATTGAGGTACGAGCTAAAGCAGATCAGTCCCAAAATCTCGTCTGAAGTCCGTGTCTGCCTAATGTTCCTTTTCTTTTTGCTTGTTAAGATGGGTGTAATTTGATGGATTGCTTGAGGTACCATCTAGAGCAGGTCTGTCCCAAGATGTCATCTGAAGTCTGTGTCTTCCTTGTTCTTCTTCTTTTTCTTCTTGCTAAGATGGGTGTAATTTGATGGATTGCTTGAGGTACCATCTAGAGCAGGTCTGTCCCAAGATGTCATCTGAAGTCTGTGTCTTCCTTGTTCTTCTTCTTTTTCTGCTTGCTAAGATGCTTTAAATTTGATGGATTGCTTGAGGTACCATCTAGAGCAGATCTGTCCCAAGATGTCATCTGAAGTCTGTGTCTTCCTTGTTCTTGTTATTTTTCTTCTTGCTAAGATGCTTTGAATTTGATGGATTGCTTGAGGTACCATCTAGAGCAGGTCTGTCCCAAGATGTCATCTGAAGTCTGTGTCTTAATTCCTTGTTTCTTCTTCTTCTTCTTTTTATTGCTAAGATGGGTTTAATTAGATGGATTGCTGGAGGTTAACCATCTAGAGCAGACGTTCCCCAATTTGATGGATTGCTTAAGGTACCATCTAGAGCAGAAGATCCCCAATTTGATGGATTGCTTAAGGTACCATCTAGAGCAGAAGATCCCCAATCTGATGGATTGCTTAAGGTACATACCATCTAGAGCAGAAGACCCAATTTGATGGATTGCTTAAGGTACCATCTAGAGCAGAAGATCCCCAATCTGATGGATTGCTTAAGGTACCATCTAGAGCAGAAGATCCCCAATCTGATGGATTGCTTAAGGTACATACCATCTAGAGCAGAAGACCCAATTTGATGGATTGCTTAAGGTACCATCTAGAGCAGAATTAAGAATTAAGATCCCCAATTTGATGGATTGCTTGAGGTATTCCAGAGCAGAAGATCCCCAATCTGATGGATTGCTTAAGGTACGTACCATCTAGAGCAGAAGATCCCCAATTTGATGGATTGCTTAAGGTACGTACCATCTAGAGCAGAAGATCCCCAATTTGATGGATTGCTTAAGGTACCATCTAGAGCAGAAGATCCCCAATTTGATGGATTGCTTAAGGTACCATCTAGAACAGAAGATCCCCAATTTGATGGATTGCTTAAGGTACCATCTAGAACAGAAGTTCCCCAATTTGATGGATTGCTGGAGGTTAACCATCTAGAACAGAAGTTCCCCAATTTGATGGATTGCTTAAGGTACCATCTAGAGCAGAAGATCCCCAATTTGATGGATTGCTTAAGGTACGTACCATCTAGAGCAGAAGATCCCCAATTTGATGGATTGCTTAAGGTACCATCTAGAGCAGAAGATCCCCAATCTGATGGATTGCTTAAGGTTTTAGGTTTGAAGTCCTTACCAATTATGAGAAATAATTAATTCTTTATTGCTATGTTTAGCAACAGTTCTCCAGGACTTGGGCTATTTTTAGACCGTCAACACAGACAGTACAGCTTCGTCAATCCCCGCGTGAAGGAAATCGCTCACCTTCCACGTGCAAAACGTAGTGATATTGACACGCCAGATTAGCGCGGTAGCGTATTGTGCTAAGCAGGAAAGCGCGCTTTTCTGTATTCTTGTTAACTTCGCAATTTCCGGAAAACATCCACTTTCACTTTGAGACTGTTCTGTTTACATTCGACACTATCAACACCACTTTGCAATACTGAAATAATTTTTTCTGTGTTCGAAAGCTACAGCCAATTGTTATTATATCCCCTTAGGTACAGTTTTATAACATTATTGGCACATGTAAACAATATGAATTAATTAATGAACGCTACGTATATGGCAGCCTTTAAGGTACCATCTATAGAGCAGAAGATCCCCAAAACGTTTTCTGCTGACTTAAAGAGTGATTTATACGAGAGAATACTACAGTGGAACCGCCGCTTTTAAGACCCCCCTCCCCCCCCCCCCCCCCTCCAATTTAGGACTAATCCTCCTTTTTAAGACCTCGCTTTTTTAAGATTCTCTGTTCATAATTACCTCTGTAAAATTACCGGCACAGGTGGCCTAGTGGTAAGGCGTCCGCCCCGTGATCGGGAGGTCGTGGGTTCGAACCCCGGCCGGGTCATACCTAAGACTTTAAAATTGGCAATCTAGTGGCTGCTCCGCCTGGCGTCTGGCATTATGGGGTTAGTGCTAGGACTGGTTGGTCCGGTGTCAGAATAATGTGACTGGGTGAGACACGAAGCCTGTGCTGCGACTTCTGTCTTGTGTGTGGCGCACGTTATATGTCAAAGCAGCGCCGCCCTGATATGGCCCTTCGTGGTCGGCTGGGCGTTAAGCAAACAAGCAAAAATTGAACAACTTCCCAAGGGACTAACCACAAGTGTTCGCTGTAGAATTTTGGTGGCTATATGGAAAGGTGAATTTAATATGAAAGAACTCGCGTAGGATCCTTTGCGTAGGATCCTTTGGAGTGGTCATTGAGACACGAAGCCTGTGCTGCGACTTCTGTCTTGTGTGTGGCGCACGTTAAATGTCAAAGCAGCACCGCCCTGATATGGCCCTTCGTGGTCGGCTGGGCATCAAGCAAACAAACAAACCTCTGTAAAATTAGCTCCATCCTTTTTAAGACCTGATTTTCTCAGATTTTTGGAGGTCTTAAAAGGGGGGTTCCCCTGTAGTGATATGTTCATGTGCATTTTCAAGTTATTCTAATGTCTTAATTTGATTGGTTTTGGGGGACAGAAATTTTTTGTGTCATATTTCCTTGGAGAAAAAAAATTCACGTTTCATATTGGTTTTGGGGGCAGAATTTGTTTGTGTCATATTTCCTTGGAGAAAAAAAAATTCACGTTTCATATTGGTTTTGGGGGCAGAATTTGTTTGTCAACTGTCATATTTCCTTGGAGGAAAAAAAGTCACGTTTGAAGTGTTAATTTCTCTTCCAGGAAGATCAATCACAAGATGGAAAGGTGTTTTGTTTTGTTCAGTTGCCTAGCTTGGTTCAGATGAATGAACAAAATTTGACGTTTTTGTCCATTAGGCCAAACAAAAATATATGTTGGTTTAGGGCAACCCGACCAACCCTATATTTCTTTCGAATACATCACCTCAATTTAACTAATAGGAGTTACCTTACTTACGAGTGCTAGACTGAGAAGCGTCCTAATTGTTACAAGTACTAGACTGTAAACAAGGTCGCTAACTCTAGATTTCCGTCAGTATACCATTTCAGGGAGTAGTCTCCACTTGTCGGTAGAACCTCTCTGTGCATGTGCCAATGCCCATAATCCCCAGTTTCAATTTCTTGCTACGGGGAGCTAGACGTGTATTTAGACCTTTCCCGTCTAAGAAGACTTCCTTCACAGGAACTTCAACGTTCACCTTCAATCACGGTTTGGGCTTTCCTTTTTTAAGGGTGATTACTACGCCCGTATACATTCATCACATTGAACAACGTAACGAACCGTGAAAATGAAAGTGAAACAGCTTAAAAATGTAGCAAAGTTACGTAATCATAAGTAGAAGGTACTTCAATGATACCTTGTTGACACACAGAGCCTAACAGGCTCCGTTACTTGTCTTTTAAAACTAGTGAACATGCAATTGAACGACAATTATTCTCCACTCAGTCGTTACGAATGTCGAACAGATATTTTTCCCCACCAACCCTAACACTTTTTTTTCATTTCTCAAAATTAAAAAAAGAAAAAAAACATTTTGCAAACCATACTGAGATTAAAAAAAAAAAGACAGAAAAAAAAGACCTGCCAACCCTATTTGTTTTGGTCATGGTTACCCTAAACCATAGACCAAATAGCCTGGACCGCCAACTCGTCATGTGACCCTACGAGGTTACGACGCTCGACTTTCAGGGGCGCTTAGCGTCCGGTTTGAAAGGCCAGCGATTCGATGACAGTTAAAAGAAAGCACGCTCCAGTTATTTGTGACAATTTGAGGTGACAATGAACTGGATTTTCCAAAACTCCAAACTAAACTTAACAAAAACTCATCGAAAAACATGTTCCATATGCACTTTAGCTGAGTTTATTTTAGCATTTTCAGAACTTACCTCGGCAACTTCGTCCATGTTTACAATCGACACCGGATATGACATCCCCCTGATTTCTGAAAGGCCATGTAAGCGTAGGTTCCTAAATGCGAGAGGCCGCTACCTCGTAATAGAGAGAAAGAGCGGAGAGAGAGCTAGTTGGCGGTCCAGGATAAATGGTCTATGCCTAAACCAACATATATTTTTGTTTGACCTTTACTGGCATCCGCTGCTGATTCAAAGCACGTTTAGAGCTCTGGTCTACTAGAACACACGAGGAAGAACTGTAGATTTGCCTGTTGCGTATTCATCCTGAGATATGATGAAAATGTGATAAACTTTTCAGGAGACTGTTCAAGTTTTGTTATTTTCAATCTAAATTTGTATTTTATCTTGTTGTTTGCTGTGTTTTGTTGATATGCTCAGTGTTTTTTTTTCTGATTTTCATTTTCATGCCACTTTTTTTTTCGTGTTGGTATGTTTGTTTCTTTAAAACCTGTTGAAAACATTTAAATGAGATTCTCAACAATGGGAAATGACAAGTAAATCTTACCTCAAAGACACACACACACTTACACTTACACACACAAACACACACACACGCACACACAAACACGCACACACACACACACACACACACACACACACGCACACACACACGCACACACAAACACACACACACATGCACACACAAACACACACACACACACACACACATGCACACACAAACACACACACACGCACACACATGCACGCACACACACACACACAAACACACACACACACACACACACATGCACTGTGCTCGCACACACACACACACACACATTAGCAAGCACACGCACACATATAAAGCACAAACACACACACACACACACACACACACACACCCACCCACACACACACACACCCACAATTATACACCAGCAGATAATTTTTGTTCACCGTCACTATGACTATAGCGTATTCTGTCCTGTAAGCAACTGAAAATTTTTGCAATACACTTTATTACTTACTAAAAAAACCCAGTTTTAAACAATTTATATGCGGACTAACAACAGACAGATAAGCGAGGATCAAGAATAAGAGGTGGAATTCAAACTATGTTGTCTTTTTTAAAAATCACCTTCAAAGTTGTGATTCTGAAATTGATAAGTCACAGGAAAAATACACAGGTGTGGGCTTAAGGCCCAGGTTTTGATATAGCCTGAACACCAGAAACATGTTTAACGGGAGGCGAACAAAGCTATGCAAATCATCTGAGGAAAGCAGTAATAGTGGCATATTAATTCATTGTAATGTTATTTACAAAATTAATCCAGCGTGAAATTCTCACTCAGCACAGGAAATGGCTGGACTGTTGATTGTTGGTATGTGTCCAGGTGGAAGGATGGTACATGTATCTTTAAAGCAAATCACCCCCCGCGGGTTAGGTGGAAGGATTTACCCCTCCCTGGTCCCACCGCGGGTTAGGGGGAAGAATTTACCCGATGCTCCCCAGCATGTCGTAAGAGGCGACTAACGGATTCTGTTTCTCCATTTACCCTTGTGAAGTGTTTCTTGTATAGAATATAGTCAATGTTTGTAAAGATTTTAGTCAAGCAGTATGTAAGAAATGTTAAGTCCTTTGTACTGGAAACTTGCATTCTCCCAGTAAGGTCATATATTGTACTACGTTGCAAGCCCCTGGAGCAATTTTTTTATTAGTGCTTTTGTGAACAAGAAACAATTAACAAGTGGTTCAATCCCATCTCCCCCCCCCCCCCCCTTTCCCCGTCGCGATATAACCTTCGTGGTTGAAAACGACGTTAAACACCAAATAAAGAAAGAAAGTAAAGCAAATCGCTTTTTCCCTAACGAAAAGTGTTCTGTCCACAGCTACACATCCTCAGAAACAGCCGTCAACTGGCGGAGTGCAGAAAGCATGGGGATACAACAAGTGTGCTGCCCTTCTGTCCAGCAAGGTCACTCTGGCTGCTACTTCACTGTGAGTTGTATTCTCTTCCGTTTGGCTGAGTTGTCTGCTTAAAAATTCTTCTCGTGGTCTTTCTCAGCCTCTTTCTCTCACTCTCTCTCTCTCTATCTCTCTCTCTCCCTCTTTCTCTGCCTTAAAAGACCCGGTTTGTAATGACATCGATTGACAGCTGATGGAATGCTTTGATTGACAGAACTATACCCAAAGGTGGTAAACATCTACTATAAAGGAAAAGGGAGGAGTATATTTTGTGTTGACATTGATTGACAGATGGAATGCTCTGATTGACAGATGTTCCCAGAGGTGGAAGACATCTACTTCGAGGCAGGGGAGGAGAAATCGGCCAAGTGTTATGTGTTGACGCTGGAGCCGTCTGTGATTTTGCACAACCTCCTGCCGCTCACCATCGATTACATTTTGGAGGTAACTCTTTCGTTCATTGTTAGAAAATGTAAATCTGCAGGTGTTAGTTTGTTTGTTGAATACTGTTTTAATCGGAATGGTTTGCAGAGAGAGAATTTAATACTGTGTCAGCCTGGTATGTGTGTTAGTGTGTGTGTGTGTGTGTGTGTGTGTGTGTGTGTGTTGTGTGTGTGTGTGTGCGTGCGTGTGTTTGACTTGGTGTATATGACAGTGGCAGTTGCTTTTTGTGGGTGGGTTGGTTCACTCCAAAAGGGATGTTAAAGGGGTTAGGTGGAGGTAAGGTAAAGGGGTGTGGCAGCGGGGGTGGGGGGGGGGGGGGGAGACGAAGATATAAACAGATGTTTGTAAACAAGACATTGAAAAGAGAGAGAGATTGTGTGTGTGTGTGTACTGTGTGTGTGTGTGTGTGTGTGTGTGTGTGTGTGTGTGTGTGTGTGTGTGTGTGTGTGTGTGTGTGTGTGTGTGTGTGTGTGTGTGTGTGTGTGTGTGTGTGAGAGAGACAGAGCAAGACAGAGAGACGCAGAGAGAGAGAATCCAGTTAGCAGTTGACAGTGATGTGTGTAGTGTTGTTGGTGTATGTGACTTGGCCCATGCTTACACACACTCAAACACCATACGTTCTCTAAGAACAGAGGTAATGGACAACCGAACTCTTGAGTTCCAATCATGTATTCAGATGTATGCTTCCATGATGTGTCCCGGCTTACAACCAGCATGCAATAGTCAAACAAGGGAGATAATTCCCAACATGTTAGATGCATCGTCTGCATACAGGACACTACATCGTGTATGCATGTACAGGGCACCAGTGAGCAGCAAAGTCTGGAGCAGGGAGAAAACCGGGCCCTCAGACACGCCTCCGTCAACGAAACCACCCTGGAGATCATCGTACGTAAAACATTTCTCTTCACTTTCACAACTCTGCCCCGTGACGACCCGTTCCCAGCTAAGGACCCGGTCTAATAGTTCTACGTCCTTACAAAGACCATGCATTCATTTTGTGTGAAATCTGAATTTTCAGTTTTTATTCAAAAGTTTCACAAAATGAGCCTTTCATATTTTGACTGTTCATGTCCCCTTTAACCCCTTCACTGCCACAGTATAACAGCATTATCCGAACGGTCTATGGGAAAGAACTGTGTTTAGAACCCCTACAAGTACTTGGACAGTGGTTACCTCCCATTTAGTTTTCAGAAATGTCCTGAAATGTTGTTGACACAAATCCCACGTATGAGATACGGTTATGGGCGTAGGGCAAACCGAAAATCACCACGTATTACATACGGAGTGGGCAGTGAAGGGGTTAAGCATCGCCTGAGTGCAAAACATAACCAGAAATGCCAGGGCTGAGTTGCACGAACAGAAAGTGGGTGCCACCCAAACAGGAGAGAACAAACCGCGGGTTCTGATTCATTGAAATCACAACACATCTCTGTTTCAACCCATCCAACACTGCGGGTGGACCGGCACGGTTGGCCTAGTGGTAAGGCGTCCACCCCGTGATCGGGAGGTCGTGGGTTCGAACCCCGGCCGGGTCATACCTAAGACTTTAAAATTGGCAATCTAGTGGCTGCTCCGCCTGGCGTCTGGCATCATGGGGTTGGTGCTAGGACTGGTTGGTCCGGTGTCAGAATAATGTGACTGGGTGAGACACGAAGCCTGTGCTGCGACTTCTGTCTTGTGTGTGGCGCATGTTATATGTCAAAGCAGCACCGCCCTGATATGGCCCTTCGTGGTCGGCTGGGCGTTAAGCAAACAAACAAACAAACTGAGCGGGAGAGAGACCGGCACGGTTGGCCTAGTGGTAAGGTAAGGTGTCCGCCTCGTGATCGGGAGGTCGTGGGTTCGAACCCCGGCCGGGTCATACCTAAGACTTTAAAATTGGCAATCTAGTGGCTGCTCCGCCTGGCGTCTGGCATTATGGGGTTAGTGCTAGGACTGGTTGGTCCGGTGTCAGAATAATGTGACTGGGTGAGACATGAAGCCTTGGGCTGCGACTTCTGTCTTGTGTGTGGCGCACGTTAAATGTCAAAGCAGCACTGCCCTTTTATGGCCCTTCGTGGTCGGCTGGGCGTTAAGCAAACAAACAAACAAACAAACAAATAAACTGCGGGTGGCTCCTGTTTGGGTGGTAACTTTGTCGTACACCTGATCAGTCAAGGTTTTGTTGTGAGTTGTTGGTCTTGTTTCATGTTTGAGTGTATCAGTTGTAAACATAAAAAAAACATGGATGCTTGTGATTGTCTTTTGCGTCCAGTCTGTTTTGTTTTTGTGTTGTTGCTGTGTATTGGTGTTTGTCTTTAAGCATTATTTATCAAAACATTTGTGGGACACTTTTGTGTGTCATTGTTTTGTAAGTTGAAAAGTTATCCTTGTCAGGCATCATGTCCACAGAACCTATAAGCATTGGTGTGGATCCTTGTGTCGAGGCTTTTAATGTTTAAACCCAGTATTCGGTTAGATAAGCCATTCATTTCCCTACCCAGTGAGCAATAAACAGCCTGGTTTTACACTACATATATAAAACTAAGTGTCTGATTACCATACCATTAAGGAAGCTAATTCGTTTCTCTACCGTGTGCTATAAACAGCCTGTTTTTTGCACTACATAGTGTCTAATTACTATACCATTACGAAGGTAATTCATTTCCCTACCGTGTGCAATAAACAGCCTGATTTTTGCACTACATAGTGTCTAATTACTATACCATTACGAAGCTAATTCGTTTCTCTATACCGTGAGCAATAAACAGCCTGGTTTTACACTACATAGTGTCTAATAACTATACTATTACAAAGCTAATTCATTTCTCTATACCGTGAGCAATAAACAGCCTGTTTTTTGCACTACATAGTGTCTAATTACTATACCATTACAAAGCTAATTCGTTTCTCTTAATCCCGTGAGCAATAAACAGCCTGGTTTTACACTACATAGTAACATAGTGTCTAATAACTATACTATTACAAAGGTAATTCATGAATGTAACCTACCACGAGTATATATGTCGTGCCGAATTCACGGAATTGCCGAATTCGCGGAATCGGCAACATTTTTGCCGATTTCGCGTGATCGGCAAAACGCTGCCCAATACGTGAAATCGGCAGCGTTTTGCCGAAATCGCGTAAAGGCTTCTAAAATTTGCCCATTTTGTGAAATCGGCAGCCACTTTTTGGTTTTAAAGTACTCAAAAGCCTGGGATATCATCACACTTAGACAACTAGATACTCCAATGGATAGATATCGCAATAATCGATAAGTTATGGCAAGTTATTGCAGAAAGTGTAGTTTTCGTGCATTTCCGGAGTTATGCTCGACACAGACCAACATAGACCATACAAAACATAGTAGGGAGGTAAAGCAATGTTAATGCAATGTTATGGTGACACAAAAAGTAACAGACTGGCTGTCGCTTTTGCGAAATGGGCAAATAATTGAAGCCTTTCCGCATTTTCGGCAAAACGCTGCCGATTTCACGTAATGGGCAGCGTTTTGCCGATTACGCGAAATCGGCAAAAATGTTGCCGATTCCGCAAATTCGGCAATTCCGTGAATTCTGCACGACATATATAAACATTCTGGTTTTACACAACATGGGTTTTACCTCCAAGCTATTGTAAAATGTTCACATGACCGCCATTTCTCATTGATGCAGCAAACTTTGGAAGTTGTGGTATGTCTTCATTGATATCTTGCATAATCTTATGCTATATGTTTATGCTATACTCTTTTCAGTCATGTCTTCAGTTTCTAGATGGTGCATAATAGTACATTTTTCTTTTGCAGCAGCCATGCTGCTTTTTTTCTTCACCTGAACTTCTTTTTTTGTTCATTATAGATCTTTTGAGTCAGATGATGAATTGCCTTCGAGTAAAATGTCACTTTATGATTTGTGTATGGTGTAGGAATAAATGAAACGTCATTCTTTCTTTGCCATTTTCGCTCTGTCTTTCAGTTGTGGTGATTTTGGATTGTTCTGACTATTTGTTATGCATGTTATTTGTTTCTTTTTGTGATGGTAGAAAGAGGATTTGTCTTGTTTCTCTGAATGTTTTTGGTGTTGTCAGATGTATTTTACCTTTTTTTTTCAACGTTTTTTTCTCTCCATTATCTTCGATCAATGTTGTTCGCATAAAATGAATGAGTGTGTGTGTGTGTGTGTGTGTGTGTGTGTGTGTGTGTGTGTGTGTGTGTGTGTGTGTGTGTGTGTGTGTGTGTGTGTGTCCATGCATGCGGGCGTGCTTGAGAGAGCTTTAGTTTTGCCTCATTTGTTCTGTTTTGTTAACTTCTCACCGTGCTTGCATGTGATATTACTGCCACCATCCTTTCTACATGTAGTTGTTATCGTTTCATCAAATGTCTGTGACCATACTGGCCATTGGCTTTAACTTTCACATGTAATAAGTAAGAAACGTTAGCTTAATTATGGCATCAAGTCATATAGGTCTACAAAAGTGGGGATTCTTAGAATGGAGGTAAATTTACATTTATGAGCAGACAGTCTGAAAGAGGCAAGGTCTTGAAGAGGGGAACGGGGGCTGAGGGCTAGATTTGGGGGTCTAAAATCTTCAACAGTCAGTGGACAACTGCACTAGCTTACACTCACTGTCACTAATATCTGCTCAGGAACAGAATGTGTTTGCCAATAGGAGATACGATTCCCCCCGCGGGTTAGGGGGAAGAATTTACCCGATGCTCCCCAACATGTCGTAAGAGGCGACTAATGGATTCTGTTTCTCCTTTTACCCTTGTTAAGTGTTTCTTGTGTAGAATATAGTCAATGTTTGTAAAGATTTTAGTCAAGCAGTATGTAAGAAATGTTAAGTCCTTTGTACTGGAAACTTGCATTCTCCCAGTATTGTACTACGTTGCAAGCCCCTGGAGCAATTTTTTGATTAGTGCTTTTGTGAACAAGAAACAATTAACAAGTGGCTCTATCCCATCTCCCCCCCTTTCCCCGTCGCGATATAACCTTCGTGGTTGAAAACGACGTTAAACACCAAATAAAGAAAGAAAGAAAGAAAGATAGGAGATACGATCTGGAGAAAAAACAACATGACGTCAGTCTTTTTGGCCCTCACTTTCGAAGTTAGATCTCTGACGTCAGAAACCAGATCAAGTTTGAAAAGACGTGACTATAATGGCGTCTTAAAAAATCCTGTCACTTCTTCCCGAGGAAAACTTCAAGGAATTTCAAGAACGAAATTTGTCTCGTTGGCTTCAACAATTATTATCAACAGTAGAAAATTCAATCATATTAGGACTCACCTCAAGCCTGTGCTTATATCGGTATTGTATATCAATAGCTTGATCATGCTGCTTCACAGATACCATGTTTTTCACATTTAGATTTCCAAATGTAAGTTCAGCTAACACGTACGTTCCTTCTTTTGGATGGAGGGAAGATATTTTGTATCTGGCACCTGCTGATCATCATGTGTTCGTATTCTCACTTTTTAAATGTCTTTTATCATTTCTTTACAACACTGTTTTCTTTTCCAAACAGAATTAAGTCTGCAGAATATTATTTTCATTGTTTAATGTGCGCTTTTGGGTGTTATAGGTTAATGCTGTACTGTACTACAGTATTTCATAGTTTGGGTGTTATAGGTTAATGCTGTACTGTACTACAGTATTTCATAGTTTGGGTGTTATAGGTTAATGCTGTACTGTACTACAGTATTTCATAGTTTGGGTGTTATAGGTTAATGCTGTACTGTACTACAGTATTTCATAGTTTGGGTGTTAAAGGTTAAATTTGTACTGTACTACAGTATTTCATAGTTTGGGTGTTATAGGTTAATGCTGTACTGTACTACAGTATTTCATAGTTTGGGTGTTATAGGTTAATGCTGTACTGTACTACAGTATTTCATAGTTTGGGTGTTATAGGTTAATGCTGTACTGTACTACAGTATTTCATAGTTTGGGTGTTATAGGTTAATGCTGTACTGTACTACAGTATTTCATAGTTTGGGTGTTATAGGTTAACTCATTCGCTGCGCAGCTAAATTTCCCCTGTGTTCCCTGCCAACGCGCGATTTAGAGCCATTTTGAAAAAAATATTAAAAATCAACAACACAAGATAACCTTACATACCTTATGTTTTTGCAAAGTTTGAAACTTACTCTTTTAGAAAATATATGAAACATTTGAAAGTACATACCTTTTGTTGTCTTCATATCCACGCAAAATATCCAATTTGAAGCAAAACAAAAAAACTTTCTACGTCATGGGTTCATCATACACAATGTCATGATCGACACTTGCATTGCCCGAATCATCACCCAAATGATCGTCCATTGGCACAAAATCGTCACCAGAATCTAAAATATCATCTCCACTATCATCATCACTGAGGTCAAGATCAGAACCGTACTGAATAACACGTTCTAGCACTCTTTTCAAGTTACTACGTCTCAGCAGAACGATCCGCCATCTTGGAAAAGTCAAAACACGTGGGTCGCACACCGTCAACAAATTTTTTATTAATCCCAACAATTTAAGGGAAGGAACTGTTTACAGTGAATGGTACCACTGTAGACAGATAGAAGTTCATTGCAGGGGTTGTTTCCCTTGGTCAGCAGGACCGTTTACACCATTAAAAATTCGTGATATCCGTCGGAACTCAAGTGCCGGCACGCAGCCAACGCTAAACACAGGTGTCGGAATTCCAGTTCCGACGCGCAGCGAATGAGTTAATGCTGTACTGTACTACAGTATTTCATAGTTTGGGTGTTATAGGTTAATGCTGTACTGTACTACAGTATTTCATAGTTTGGGTGTTATAGGTTAATGCTGTACTGTACTACAGTATTTCATAGTTTGGGTGTTATAGGTTAATGCTGTACTGTACTACAGTATTTCATAGTTTGGGTGTTAAAGGTTAATGCTGTACTAGCTACTACTACAGTATTTCATAGTTTGGGTGTTATAGGTTATGGCTGTACTGTACTACAGTATTTCATAGTTTGGGTGTTATTAGGTTAATGCTGTACTGTACTACAGTATTTCATAGTTTTGGTGGTTTTCTTTTAATCATCTTTACTTATGAGCTCTAAAAATATATCAACTTGTCATGCATGCTTGTGCGTGTGTGCATGCGTGCAGGCACATGTGTTTGTGTGTGTGTGTGTGTGTGTGTGAATGGGGGCCGGTGTGTGTTGTGTGTGTTTGTATATGTGTGTGTGTTAAATGTGTGTGTTCTCAAGCATGTGTGTGTGTTTGTGTGTGTGTGTTGTGTGTTTGTATGTGTGTGTGAGTGTTAAATGTGTGTGTTCTCAAGCATGTGTGTGTGTGTGAAATGATTTGACAGGTTTTTTCACTGCAGTCACTTTGTACTGAATGGATCGACAAAGCAGAAGTATGCATCAAATCTATCATCATTTTGTGATCACCAGAAATGCCAACTCATTACATGACAGTGACTACCATCAATATGTTGTTGTTACTGTTTTATAATCAAGTTTGTTATAATTTTAATTTTTTATTTTCTTTGACTAACATGGTGGGGAGGAGTGGGGGGGTGGGTGGGGGGGTGCTAGTAGCACAAAAGTTTCCCTTTCCCTGCATAAAGTCTACCACATTGCACGTTTAATCAATGTGCTGTGTATTCTTTACTCTCCAGATTCCATCGTACCAAGGCAAGGAGTGGGTCGGGAAACGCAAACTGCAGAAGAACATGCCGGATCTCACCATCTGGGAGTTTGTCGCCTACAACGGGTCACAAAAACTCACCATGGTACAACTTGTTGACTTTCTTCTTAGTTTGTTCTCTTTTTCTCTCCCTGAAAGCGGTGTATGGCTGCCTGAATGGTGGGGGTAAAAACAGTCATGCTCGTAAGAACCCACTCGTGCAGACACATTGAGTGAACGTGGGAGTTACAGCCCATGAACAAAGAAGAATCTTTTTTTAAATTTTGTTAAAATTTTTTTATTTTAATGTATCTATTGGGGGATATTTTTAGGAATTCAAGGTTGTAATATTTGATTTTATGCCGCGATGAAAAAAATTTAAAAAATTAAAAAAGGAAAATTGCAAACGAAAGTCACCCTTTGGGCTCAGTTTTCTTCGAGTCGCATGAGCATTTGCCCTTCTTATTGTTTTCACGTCAATTTAACAGCAGTTGCTTTACGGATAGACGTACATCAGCTCAGAAATGTCCATCAATGTAAAATGTATCCATTTTTTTCCCTTCAATTTGATAGGAGTTGCTTGACTACTAGACCTATTAGATTAGAAATGTTTATTGCAGTACATTTTATCCATTTGTTTTTTTCTCCAGGAGCTTGGACTTCACTCCAAGTTAGTGAAGGGCAGCCTAGACGTCAGTCTCTTCTGTCCGTACTGGCTGCTCAACAAGACTGAACGAAAGCTCTACTACAGGGTACTGTCTGTGTGTCCGTGTGTTTGTCTGTCTTTCTCTGACTTTGTATTTTTGGAGATTTTGTGGTGGAGAAATGGGGGGGGGGGGGGGTGTTTTTGGAGATTTTGTGGTTGGGGGGGGGGGGGGGAGAAATTGGGGGGGGGGGGGGGGGGGAGTGGACGGGGGTCAGTTTGAGTGTCAGTCTCCTAATTGTGCCTATTCTGGCTGCTCAATGAAACAGAATTAAGGAAGCTCTACTACTGGGTACTGTCGGTGTGTTTATGTCTGTCTGTCTTTCTTTGTGTTTCAGGAGCTTTAGGGAGAGAGAGAGGGAGAGGGAGAGAGAGAGAGAGAGAGAGAGAGAGAGAGAGAGAGAGAGAGAGAGACAGAGGGAGAGAGAGGGAGAGAGAGAGAGAGAGGGAGAGAGAGAGGGAGGGGGAGGGCGAGAGAGAGAGACTCCGAGAGAGAGAGGGAGAGAGAGAGAGGGAGAGAGAGAGGCTAATCAAGGACGCTGGACAGAAGGTCTTCTACAACAGGATAATGTCTGGGCGTTTGTATTTCTGTCTTCTGTGTGTTTGGGAAACATAATTGTTTTTAGTGAGAAGAAGAAAAACAATGGTAATGATTTGCAGGGTTCAGACCAAGAGACACCTATTGAGCATCCCCCTGAGGAGAGCACCCTCATCCTCTTCTCCTTCAAGGGCAAGTCATTCTTTGGAGGCAAAAAGAAGGTAAACAGAGTTGTCTGTCTTTGTTGGGTCATAAGTGAGGGGAGGTGATTCTATTTTACCGTTTTTAATTTTTTTTAATTTTTTTTTATTCATATTTTTATTCATTACATAACGTCTGTGTTGCTGCACAATGTGAAAATCATTTCTGGTGTACAATTGTTTTTATTTTTTCCAAAGATTTTTGAGGGTGTACTTTAGGTACATTTGGTATATTCTTTTTATTCCTGGGTTTTGAAGGTTTTTTTCTTCTTCAAGATTTGAGGTTGAAAATAAGAATGGTTGTATCTTTGTATACACAATTAAGTCTATTCTGTCTTCTGAGCGTTTAGAATTGTGGTATTGTGACTGTCTGATTTTGAATGTTTGAGATTGAATCCTATTCTTCAGGTTAAAAGGATTCAGACGTTTAGTTCTGAGACAGAGAAAGAGGCAGGCAGGCAGGCAGACAGACAGACAGACAGACAGAGAAAGACAGACACACAGACAGACAGACAGAGAAAGACAGACAGACAGAGAAAGACAGACAGACAGACAGAGAAAGACAGACACGCAGACAGACAGACAGACAGAGAAAGACAGACAGACAGACAGAGAAAGAGGCAGGCAGGCAGGCAGACAGACAGACACACAGACAGACAGACAGACACACAGACAGACAGACACACAGACAGACAGACACACAGACACACAGACAGACAGAGACAGACAGACAGACAGACAGACAGAGACAGACAGACAGAGAGAGAAAGAGACAGACAGACAGAGAAAGAGAGAAAAATAGAGAGAAAGAAACAGTGAGAAATAGAGACTCCCACAAACAGAGATCGAGACAGAGAGACGGAGTGAGAGAGAAAGTTTGGGAGTATAAGTGTGTGTGTGTGCTTATGTGTGTGTGTCAGCACGAGTGTGTGTGCGTGCGTGCGTGTTTGAGTGTGTTTGACTGTTATTGTGTGCGTGTAAGTGTGTGTTTCCCCAGAAGATTTAATTTGTTGTCAAAAGGCACAGCTTTTGGTAAACCTGTGCAGAACGAATTTTGTTGTGCTGTTTGTAACCCCTGTCTCTGTGTTGCGTTCACCTCTCAAGGACAGCGTGAGCGACAAAGGTGAAGGTGACAAGAAGTCCAAGGACAAAGTGCGCGAAATGAAACAAGCTGGAAAAGTAGGTCGAGGTCACGAGACAGGAGCCTGTGTCCTTTTGACCTTGAAACAAGCTTAACAATTTGTCTCTGGCTTAATCAAAGGAAAAACACTGCACGCTGTTGTATAATCGCTCTTTGGTGTGGTCATTCTTGATGCATTCTACTAATCCGCTGTCACTGCTGAGGTCGAAACTGCTGTAAATACAAAAATAATACATAATAGATAAGTAAATAAAAAACTTATAGGGCTGAGAACTCGGAGCCATATTGAAAACATCTTACTGTAAACATAATGTTATGTGACTAGCAAATAAATGGATAAATAAATAAAATAAAAAAATTAATAAGTCAATAAATACAAATTTAAAGAAAGCTAAAGGGTTGGCAATCTAGTGGCTGCTTCGCCTGGCGTCTGGCATTATGGGGTTAGTGCTAGGACTGGTTGGTCCGGTGTCAGAATAATGTGACTGGGTGAGACATGAAGCCTGTGCTGCGACTTCTGTCTTGTGTGTGGCGCACGTTATATGTCAAAGCAGCACCGCCCTGATATGGCCCTTCGTGGTCGGCTGGCCGTAAAGCAAACAAACAAAAATTGAACAACTTCCCAAGGGACTAACCACAAGTGTTCGCTGTAGAATTTTGGTGGCTATATGGAAAGGTGAATTATATGAAAGAAGAACTCGCGTAGGATCCTTTGGAGTGGTCATTGCGGTCAGGTGCCGAGGAGATCACTTTCAAGAGATGGTCGCAAGGGGCAGGTGTGACTGTATTATTAAAAAAGGTCCCTCATGGAGTTTTGTACAGTATCGAATCAGTCAATAAATCAAGCCAATCACATTTATTTTTATCATCTCGCATCGAGAAATTGCAGTGATGGTTTTTCTTTTAACATGTGGATTGCAGTTTAGGACTCCTAAGCAGTATGATTGTTGTGACTAATAGATAATTATAGATGGCTTTGTTTTGCATTTGATTTTCGGTGGATTTTGTTTGTTTTTTAATGTCTGGTGCTTAAAACTTCATTTGACCTTGACCTTGACCTTGAAACTTTGAAAAGTAATGAAATGATTTCCAATCAACAGAAAAAAGAAAAACTAAAGCAAAATTTTAAAGGATTAATTTCTTAAATTTTTTTTTAAAGATCCATGCAAGCTGTCAGAACTAATTACTTTGAAAACGTAGGAGTAAGTAGAGGGGTTTAGAAACACGCAGCAAATGCATGTTGAAGAATCCCAAGGTTTCTTTATGTTTGATGGACATATTCTAAAGCAGTCCATAAACATCCCCAAAATTAAGGAGAGTGTTGTGTAGAATCATTATAATAAGCAATGGAGTTAAACACATTTAACAATTTTTTTTATTCTGGCCTGAAAACACAGCCATTCAACCTTAGTTAAATGAGGATCAACCAATATATACCACACTTTTTTCCTGGAATGCAAGTGGTTTGGTTTCTAACACAGAAAACATTTGTCAAATGCATGAAGATCAATAAACACTAATATTTCCTTCGGGCATGAGTAACTTAGTTGCATGGTTACACTGACCAAGATAAGAAAGGCCCGTCCTATTGCCATTTAAAATCTAAAATCTGGTCAAATCAAGAAAACGTAAAATGTGTTACAGTGGAACAGTGGTACCTGCGATGAAAGGACATATATGTAGGGACCAAAGGCGATTATATGCTTCCCCAGGACCAACAAAAAATGGTGGTCTGACAACAAGCCACCAAACATTGTTTTTGTCATCATTTTGGATGAGCAAAAGTGCACACAATAACAGACAGGATCCCTATTCTGAATGTAATTTTTAGAAAGCAATTCCGGGCCTCAAAACGCGTCACAGTAGTTCCAGATAACACGTCAATTACTTGTCTGAGACGTTAAAGGTAACTTCTTCCAGTCTAAAAATGTACAGAGCTGCCATCATGTTTGCAAGTTCTGTAAGGTTTGGGCATATTCCTTTTCTTTTAAAGGTTTTATGACTTTTTGTTATGCATTTTGTGATTACAGAGATAAGTTGCAAATGGACCATGAGTCGCTGTGGTAGTTATCAACATTGATCGGGTCTTTGAGAGTGAATGCTTAAAATCATTGTCCCCGGAAACACGAATCCAAAGTCGTGATGGTTTAAACAATCAGCCTGATTGGCTTTTGCTTTGGCAATTATCCACGTTTCACCTGAAAGCTCAAACCCTTTCACCATCTCGATTTGTTACATGGGGAACGGTGTTATTTATTCCCCAGCTCGATGTTCCCAAAGCAAAGAAGGTAACGGGATATGATGCTGATTGTTGACAACGGTTTTTTTCTGTTCATTTTCGAGTTATTTTCTTTAATTGAAGCGTGACGCTTTCAGCATGTAGATTTGTAGACGGCGGCCATGTTGTGATCAAGGGGGAGACGTCGAACTGCTCCGAACGCATGAGGTTTTGCACAATTACTTATGTGGTGTTTGGTGATTTTCCTTTTTGTTTTTTTCAAGGGCTTTTTTGATGCTTTGTTTCGTTTCTGTTTCCTTCACACTTTTATGAATTTTAATTTAGATTTTTCTGTTCTATGTTGTGATTTAAATTGTTCTTGCAGCTTTTTAAGTCTGTATCATAAATTCAGTAGTATTGGAGCTGTAGTTGCATTAGGCACAAAAAAAAAAAATAGTCTGTTTACGGTAACCCGACCGACCCTATTTTTTTCGCGCGACCCTAGACTTTTTTTGGGCATTTGGGGGGGAAAAAAAGAAAAAAAAGCAAAATAACGTAAAAATATGGTTATTTGGAAAAAAAAAAAAAAATCCCGACCTACCGACCCTATTTTTTTGGCCTATGTTACCGTAAACAGACCTATTTTTTGGGGGGGCCTTACATGGTTCTATTGCTGCGGACTAAATTGTTTGATTTGCAAAACTGTCATGTAAAAGTATGCAGAAAAAAGGCAGTGTAACTTAAAGCTATGTGTTTTGCAGAATTAAATTTGTGTCAAATATATTCACGACAGGATTTATAAACATGTATCTTCATTTGAATTTAAACAGTGTTGAAACTTGTCCAGTATTAACTGTTTGTAAGTTCTTTAAATTTTCTTCTCTGAAGCTAGAGAATATTTTTTGACTTAATGCATTTGTTAAATAGTCAGCCTTTATGCCTCTGACTTGAAAAAACTTGAGTGATGTGAATCTGTGTCCATGTCATTTGTTTATTATTAATCTTTTCAGCACATTTACACCCACATTAATAATATCTGATAAATTGTGTTTGTAGGTGGATCATCACTGTTTCTATCCAAGCCGATGTTGACAAAATCTTAATCTGTCTCTTGAATCAATGCGGAATCTACTGTTTCTATCCTGATCCATGCTCACATCTACAAAGAATATATTCTGTCTTAATGCCATTAATGATGCACTGACTCTTTCCAATCTTAAACCAGGCTCACAGCTACAAAGATGAATATTCTGTCTTGCCATTTATAATGGTGTACCGTTTCTTTCCAATCTTAAACCAGGCTCACGGTGAGCTACAAAGATGAATATTCTGTCTTGCCGTTAATGGTGTACCATTTCTTTCCAATCTTAAACCAGGCTCACGGTGAGCTACAAAGATGAATATTCTGTCTTGCCGTTAATGGTGTACCGTTTCTTTCCAATCTTAAACCAGGCTCACGGTGAGCTACAAAGATGAATATTCTGTCTTGCCGTTAATGGTGTACCGTTTCTTTCCAATCTTAAACCAGGCTCACGGTGAGCTACAAAGATGAATATTCTGTCTTGCCGTTAATGGTGTACCGTTTCTTTCCAATCTTAAACCAGGCTCACGGTTAGCTACAAAGATGAATATTCTGTCCTTGCCGTTAATGGTGTACCGTTTCTTTCCAATCTTAAACCAGGCTCACGGTGAGCTACAAAGATGAATATTCTGTCTTGCCGTTAATGGTGTACCGTTTCTTTCCAATCTTAAACCAGGCTCACGGTGAGCTACAAAGATGAATATTCTGTCTTGCCGTTAATGGTGTACCATTTCTTTTCAATCTTGACCAGGCTCAGTTGCGGATCGCCGACCTCGAGTGGTCGGACAAGTTCTCCCTGGATACGGTTGGCAGCTCCGGCACTGTCCAGTGTAAGAGCAAGGCCAAGGACACCACAGGCGCTGAGGTCAGAGTTCAATGACAATTTTTTTCTTTCTGTGTCTTGTTCTGCTTTGTTGTTGAGAGAAAGAGAAGGGTTGGGGAGGGGACCCCCCGCGGGTTAGGGGGAAGAATTTACCCGATGCTCCCCAGCATGTCGTAAGAGGCGACTAACGGATTCTGTTTCTCTTTTTACCCTTGTTAAGTTTTTCTTGTATAGAATATAGTCAATTTTTGTAAAGATTTTAGTCAAGCAGTATGTAAGAAATGTTAAGTCCTTTGTACTGGAAACTTGCATTCTCCCAGTAAGGTAATACATTGTACTACGTTGCAAGCCCCTGGAGACAATTTTTGATTAGTGCTTTTGTGAACAAGAAACAATTGACAAGTGGCTCTATCCCATCTCCCCCCCTTTCCCCGTCGTGATATAACCTTCGTGGTTGAAAACGACGTTAAACACCAAATAAAGAAAGAAAGAAAGTTTCCTTCTGGTAGACGATTTGCGGACCAGGGCTGACGGGCATCGTCTGCCCGGGTTTGTTTCTCCGGGGTGTCCTTCCCCATAAAAGCTAGAGCTTTTTTGTTGGCTCTTAATCGCAATGATGAGTCCGCCCTAGGACATGTAAGGCATTTTGTAAAGTAGTGGAGCCACTCTCTACCCCACCTCGTCCTGGTAGGAACATCGCCAGTTGGTTTGGGACTGCTTATTCGCTAAAGCTAGCTTTTTCGTAACTAACCCCTAAATCTAAGGGCCGTTCACTATCCACCACCTGTGACCTGCTGGGTTGAGGATGGTCGCCCCGCTACTGAATTGGAGGTAGCCTGGCCCCAGACTTGCGTGAAGTTAATCTTGCACTGATTGGCTGCAGTATGTGGAGGTCACATGATAACTTGCACTGATAACTAATGTAGTGCAGTAAATTGAAATATTGAACAACTGGAAACAGTTGGTTGTTGGCCAGACAGAGCAAAAGACATTACAGTGTTCTAGATGAGCGAACATGTATATGCAGCAAAGACCTGTACGCGTATGTGTCAAGATACGTCACCCGTAAATCACTTTTTTTTCTCTCCAATGTTCCAAATCATACGTTGTTTTGCTCCCACCAAGGCGTGTAGATCTTGGCAAACGCGTGACGTAAAAACTAGATTTGATGATGTTACACGTTCCCGTACTCGTGCTGAAAAGTTCCACATCTAGATCTGTCTATTAACACTATAGACAGAAGACATGGTATATTTGGCTGGACTAGACTATTTAGTTGAAAATTAATAAGTAATTGTTGTTGAAAGTATTTGTGCTTAATGCGCAGGGCAGGGCCGTTTGGTACTGAGAGAAGGTGACTCTGACATCCTAATTGGAAGATTACGGGAACAACCTTCTCAGCACACACGCACACACGCACACACACACACACACACACGCACACGCACACACACGCACACACACAATCACACACACACATACATACATCACACACACACACACTTACATCACGCACACACACACACACACACTTACATCACACACACACACATACACACGCACACACATACACATGCACACACACACACGCACACACACACACGCACAAACACACACACACACACACTCATACACCTGTAACAGGCAGCTGTACTCTGTTTTCTTGGGAAAGAATGAACTAATTGAACATTTGCTTGCCATGGAAGTGATGATCGAGTCGTTTGATACCTGTTGGAAATGTAACTAAAAACATCTAACTCATGTTGCCCAGCTGTTGTTTTTGTACATCTGATAATTTCATTCATCATGTCTTAAAATAGAAAAATATTTTTATTTTATTTATATCATTTGTGTTGTTGTAGACTCATTCTCAGGGGAAGGTAATGACTACATTCTTGTGTGAGAATTAGAAGGAGTGTGAAATATTTAGAAGATTTGCGTGAGCTTGCAATGTCTATAGTTTAACATGAATAGAATTATAAACATCTGTGTGGCTTTATTGTCTGATAATAACTCACAACGTTTTGATTGTGCTTTGTGAAATCTCAGCACTGTGTGTTTGTGTGTACAGTGTCTCTCTCTCTCTCTCTCTCTCTCTCTCTCTCTCTCTCTCTCTCTCTCTCTCTCTCTCTCTCTCTCTCTCTCTCTCTCTCTCTCTCTCTCTCTCTCTCTCTCTCTCTGTCTCTCTTTCTGTCTCTCCATCGATCTTTATCTCTCTCTCTCTCTTTATCTCTCTCTCTCTTTTATCTCTCTCTCTTTATCTCTTTATCTCTCCCTCTCTCTCTTTCTCTCTCTCTGTCTGCGTGTGTCTGTATTTCTCATTATATTAACTTTACATATTCAATTGTTTGCTGTGATTGCGTAATTATTTCATGTAGAGCTTAGTCCTTAATCTGATAGGCTTTATATACCGTATTTGACGGACTACAAGCCGCGACTTTTTAAAAAAAAAAATCGCATTGCGGCTTATAAAAAGATGCGGCTAAAACGTTACCTAAACTTGAATAGCATTCACCTAATGGAAGTCGCCGCGGATTTTCATTTCGCTCGATAAGCGATTACCTGTACTTTATTAGCTCTCTACTCAAGACTCAGCGCTTTTCTCTTTCTTTCGCGAATCTTCGTTTGTCAACAAGTCGTCGTGACAAGATAACGTACAGAGAAACACCGGATGTATCAGGATCTCGCGCGTGCGAGATTTCGTTTTTTTGTGTCTCGCGATAGTTGGAGGAGCGAGAGCCGCCATGTTGTGTTTTCGTCTGCTCGAAATGTGCGCAAAAGTCGTAAATCATCCCAAAAAAGCTTATTCCGGGCGGGACTACAAATTGTGTGTGTGATATTTTTCTTCAAACTTTTTCACTTTTCTTCTTTGTTTCACTTGTTTATTCTCGGAGCCGATTTCGCCAAATACCGTACTTTCGTTTGCCTGGTTGTTTTGATTGATTGACACGATCTGATTATATATTTTTCGACGGCAGCTAATATAGTGACGCGGCCTATATGTGGCTCGTCCCAATTTTTTTTTTAAAAGTCGGGGGTGCGGCTTATAAAACGGTGCGTCTTGTAATCCGTCAAATACGGTATATATATATATATCACTTCTAGTCAGTGCTTTGGAATACTTTTTTGAAATAAATCTGTTTTTAAGTAAATTTAGACTGAGTAAACACTATTTTTCTGTTTATTTTATGTTGTAGCACGTACAGAACCAAAAATAACATCTAACTGAAAATTTGATTTAAGGAAACTGAAGTTCTCTTTTATTCTGTAGTTTTTTTGCATTTAGAGTTTGTAGAAATCATATTAACTGAACAATTTAGTTTTTTTAATTCCAAATGAGTGTAAATTTAACTTGATACCAAGGACTACTAAAGGGACCTTTAGTAGTCCTTGCTTGATACCTAATAAGTGAACAGTTCAAAATTCAACTACTATGTTCGTGTTCTTGTCTGAGGCATTGATTGAACACACCTTTTGGAACTTCAGTTCAGACAAGTACCTTGAACTATGTGTGTGTGTGTATGTGTGTGTGTGTGTGCGTGTGCTTAAAAAACCTTGGTGTTGGTGTTTGTGTGTGATTGATTGGAGTTGGAAGGGAACTTAGGAATTTGAGTGTGCATCCGGTCATACACGTAAAATTCCACTCGTGCAAAAAACACACACGAGTGTACATGGGAGTTTCAGCCCACGAACGCAGAAGAAGAAGAAGTGTGTGCATGAATATCATGCTTACCATTTACTGTTTGGCTTTGAAAGTATTTGCATGAGTCAGAAAAAAATAGTCAAATATAAAAAGAAGCATGTGAATAGGTCAGATGTCCATTGTCTGCCGGTAAATTACCACCTCTTTCTTATGTTCATTCAGACCTGGGAACCCATACGATTTCGCCGTATTTTGTACGCATGATTGTCTAGAATACGATCAGTACGGTCAGTGGATAATAAATACGACGAAAAAAATTCCTAGACTACTTTTCTTCACAAACGCACCCCGAAGCCGATCCAGTATTTTGACACATGATCACAGTTTTTGTCAGTAAACATTGAAAGAAGCATTTGTTTTAAATGTGTTGGTAAACTTAATTAACTGTGCGAAGGACGCATGCGAAGCATGTTTGAATCATAGATGTTAAATGCTGTGTGGAGTACGCTCATTTTTCTGAAAATACACCAAGTTTGTTTGAGAACACTCCAAGTGCAAAACAGGGGTTCTTAGGTCTGTTCATTCAAGCTTCCTTTTTCCCTTTCCTTTTCTTTTTCGCTTGTTTTTTGTTAGATATAAGCTGGGCAATATAATCAATTAGTTTTTGACTCACATGCGAAGCAAAAGTGAGTCTATGTACTCACCCGAGTCGTCCGTCCGTCCGTCCGGAAAACTTTAACGTTGGATATTTCTTGGACACTATTCAGTCTATCAGTACCAAATTTGGCAAGATGGTGTATGATGACAAGGCCCCAAAAAACATACATAGCATCTTGACCTTGCTTCAAGGTCAAGGTCGCAGGGGCCATAAATGTTGTCTAAAAAACAGCTATTTTTCACATTTTTCCCATTTTCTCTGAAGTTTTTGAGATTGAATACCTCACCTATATATGATATATAGGGCAAAGTAAGCCCCATCTTTTGATACCAGTTTGGTTTACCTTGCTTCAAGGTCAAGGTCACAGGAGCTCTTCAAAGTTGGATTGTATACATATTTTGAAGTGACCTTGACCCTGAACTATGGAAGATAACTGTTTCAAACTTAAAAATTATGTGGGGCACATGTTATGCTTCCCGCAGTGGGGCACTGCGGTTATGAAATTAAAGGCCCCTCCTGTTTTTGGAACCGCAGGAGCTTTCTAGTTTGCTGTTAGGTAGATTTTTGGTTCCTCTTTCCTGTCATGCTCTCTTTTTCTTCATGAATTCTTTTCTTTTTTCTGCCTTCTTGCTCATTCACCTGTATTTTTTCCAAAAATCTCTTCTCTTGCCGCTTGTCTCGCGATTCATGTATAGTTTAATCTGTTAGTGTTCTGATGTAAGTCCAGCAGTAGATAGGTTAAGCCTATTTTAACATACTGGAAACTGGTAATCTTCCAGTAGGTATTAATTTAGTTTTACTAAAGCCTGCTGGGACACAAGTAATGGGTTAGTGCATTTGTAAACAGGAATCGCTTGACAAGTGGCCCCCTTCATCCCCCCCTTCCTCGTCCTGATATGGCTCTGCGTAGTCGGCTGGACGTTAAGCAACAAATAAACAAACAAACATGTTATGCTTTCATCATGAGACACATTTGGTCACATATGATCAAGGTCAAGGTCACTTTGACCCTTATGAAATGTGACCAAAATAAGGTAGTGAATTACTAAAAGTGACCATATCTCATGGTAGAAAGAGCCAATAAGCACCATTGTACTTCCTATGTCTTGAATTAACAGCTTTGTGTTGCATGACCTTGGATGACCTTGACCTTGGTCAAGGTCATGTAAAGGTCAAGGTCAAGCATGTGAGTCATATGGGCTTTGCCCTTCTTGTTTGGGTTTGGTATAATAAATTTGAATGAGTTCTTGAATTGCATGTGAGAATAGCGTGTTGCTGCTAGTGCATCCATCAGTACGTCTGCATCTATCTAACCTCTGTCTGCCTGTCTGTCTGTCCGTCTGTCTACAGACTGTGACTCAATCATGTGTCCTTGATTCGACATGATTTGCAGAGCAAATGCACAAAACCAAAAAACAATAAATACAAATGGTAAATAGAGAAAGAAAAAAAATGCTCTTCAAGATAGACAATGAAATCATATGCCTGATGTTATGAATCATGTTTGTGTTGTATGTGTACAGGTGGGAGTGACCATTCAACTGTCAAGCTCCGGCCTGACCAAGATTGCCACCTTCACCCCGTTCTACATGTTCCTCAACACTGCCTTGGTCTGTCTATACTTGTCTTGACTGTCTGACTCTGTGTGTCTCTGCCTGGCTCGATCTGTGTCTGTGTTATTCAACTTTATCCTACATACGTGAGAGAGACGCCCGTGAGATAATAATCGTTCAAATCACACGTGTGTATATCATGTAAATGAGGTCATGTCAAGCAAGTCTGGCAGGGACCTAGTTTTTCCACTGCTTATGATGCCAAAGTCACCGAGACAAACGTCATTATAGAAACACAAATTGCGCTCCTAATTACCCTCGATGAATCTTTAGAACTAACACGTCACGCCACACTTTAGGAGTGACGGGTTTCTTTGCTTTGACGTAATAGATTGCACGAGGCTTTAGAAGAGATCGAGGTTCTAAAACAAGCGTCTTCAATTTAGCTGCCTTGAATGCAGGACATTTTCAGTAAAATACACGTAATTATAGTATTCCTTGCTTTTTCAAATAGCAAACAGCTCGCTTTCGCTCGCAGTTCAATATTTAAAAAAACAACTCGTGTAAATCTGGTACGACACAGCAAGCCATGTAGTATTCTCTATGTCTCACCCCAGCCTAATGAAGATTGCCACCTTCACCCCGTTCTACATGTTCCTCAATGCTGTCTTAACTTGTCTGTATCTCCCTGTGTCTTTCTGTCTCTGTCTCCCTGTGTCCCTGTCTCTCTGTGTGTCGCATGTCACCTTTGCATGATTTTCATATTTTTAAATGTTCCTAAAGAGTTTTTTATGCTCTATCCAGTGGTGAAACCCGTTTTAGAAAAGAGCGACAACTTTTTGAGTTTTTAGCCTGTGACTCAGGTGACCCTCACACTGTTAAAAAGTAAATTTTAAGGGGCTTATTGTCCGTCAGGTCTTAATTGCCTATATTGGACATGAATTGGTTTATACGATTCGAGTTTTACGCCCTCACGGCTTTTTGATGTTTGCGTGTTTAGGTGGTATCAGCCATCTGCACTTATGGTAGAATGACCAAGATCTTTAACGTGCCATTGTGGTGACACGGGGGTGGGAGATGGATACCGTCTCTGGGTCTGCACATAAAGTTGACCCGTGTCCGTCCCGGCCCGGATTCGAACCAGCGACCTCTCGATCACAAGTCCAGTGCTCTACCACCTGAGCTACCCGGGCCCCCTCACACTGTTACCAGACACCCCCCGAACTTATATTAAGCCTAGCGCAGAACCTCGTGAGATGACATGCGACTCATTCCGTGGTGGAGGGTCACATATGTGATGAACTTTCAGTTGATGGTCTTTGTATATTTGTTTCAGGACACTGATTGCTTATATTTGATGAACTTTCAGTTAATCCTCTTTGTATGTCTCAGACCTGTTTACCCATACGATTTTGGCGTAATTTATTACGATTTTCTGCAAAAATACGCCATTCCGCTATCCGTGTCAAGACTACGATTTTCATTAAAAAAAAAAAAAAAAGTAAAAAAAAAAAAAAAAAAAAAAAAAAAAAAAAAAAAAAAAAAAAAAAAAAAAAATTTTTTTTTTTATATTATTATTTCACATGTTTGGCATTGTTTTTTTCAATTGCAAAATGGGGTGTAAAAAGCACAGGACTGACCAGAGATCATGTCTGTCTGATGAGACGCTGGAGAGTCTTCTAGTGGTGAAGTCTCGCCTTCACTCATTCGGCAAGCGCAAGTACAGTAGAGAAGCACTTGACACACTGAAAAAGGCCTACTACGAGCAAAAGAAAAAGAATCAGTGATGCATGTTCTTTTGATGTGATCTTCTTTGAAATTATGATTACTACAAAAACTGATGTGTTTTGTTTGTGAATGATGCCATATATGTGCATGATTGCGTTTCGCAGACACAGTTGTCATGTGCGTTGTAATTGGCGACGAATGCTGGATGATTACTATTTTTGTGCCAGGATTACTATTTTTGGGGCTGAGCATTACCCCAAAACACTTATGGGGGTAAACAGGTCTGTATGTCTGTTTCAGAACAATTGCTTATATTTGATGAACTTTCAGTTGATCCTCTTTGTATGTCTGTTTCAGGACACCGATTGCTTATATTTGATGAACTTTCAGTTGATCGTCTTTGTATGTCTGTTTCAGGACACAATCATGGTGTCGGAATCCGACCGAGACAACTGGGTTGAAATTCCCCCTGAAAAGGTGAATACCTCCTTTAAACCAGGATGTTCCCCAAACAGGATGATTCATTTTTTAAGGGAGATCAAGAATTTTAACAAGATTGGGGTGTGCACGTTAAAGATCCCACGATTGACAAAAGGGTCTTTCCTGGCAAAATTGTATAGGCATAGATAAAAATGTCCATCAAATACCCGTGGGACTTGGAATAAAGTTAAAAAAAATTCCATCTCACACGGCATTAAGTCTCAGGAAACATGAATACACGCATGCAGAGAAGAAAAAAAAAATGGGTAGCGCCGTATGTATGGTAGCTCGCTTTCCCCGGGGAGAAAGCAGCCCGAATTTCCATGAGGGTAACCTCACTGGACTGTAAATCTTATCCAATCCAATCCAATCCAATCCAATCCAATCCAATCCAAAGATTTAAAGAAACAAGTGAGAAACAACAATCATGAATCTTCTACACTTAATTACTGTGATAGACCACAAAAAGACTAGTTGGCTCACGAAAGTGTAGCCTATGCGATCGTAACTTTGTCTGTCTGTGCGTGCATGCATGCGTGCGTCTGTGCGTGTGTATGTCTGTGGTAGAAACTCTAACATTTGAAGACGTCACATTACATTGACGTCACATTATGACGTAAGAGGGTTAGACGTCACGCGAAGGAAGTACTGACAGTCTCGGTCATTATTATTTTGAGCGCGCCGAGACTAGTTGGCAGTCGTGTCCTTGTAAGTAGGCTACATGCAGACAGACAGATCTAGATCTAGTGTCTCGCTTTCTTGCACAGTTTCACCTATGCTCTTTCTCTCTCTGTGTGTGTGTGTGTGTGTGTGTGTGTGTGTGTGTGTGTGTGTGTGTGTGTGTGTGTGTATGTCGGAGTGATTGAGTTTGTGTTACTGTTTGTCGATTTCTTACGTGAGCCTTGAAGGCTTCGCCTCTTGTTTTGAGCATGATCTAAGGCTGTCGTGTAAGCTGAGAAAGGACACAACATATTGGTCGTTGAAAAAAACTAGTTTTGAGCATGATCGAAGGCTGTCGTGTAAGCTGAAAAAGGACACAACATATTGGTCGTTGAAAAAAACTAGTTTTGAGCATGATTGAAGGCTGTCGTGTAAGCTGAAAAAGGACACAACATATTGGTCGTTGAAAAAACTAGTTTTGAGCACGATCGAAGGCTGTCGTGTAAGCTGAAAAAGGACACAACATATTGGTCGTTGAAAAAAACTAGTTTTGAGCATGATCGAAGGCTGTCGTGTAAGCTGAAAAAGGACACAACATATTGGTCGTTGAAAAAAACTAGTTTTGAGCATGATCGAAGGCTGTCGTGTAAGCTGAAAAAGGACACAACATATTGGTCGTTGAAAAAAACTAGTTTTGAGCATGATCGAAGGCTGTCGTGTAAGCTGAAAAAGGACACAACATATTGGTCGTTGAAAAAAACTAGTTTTGAGCATGATCGAAGGCTGTCGTGTAAGCTGAAAAAGGACACAACATATTGGTCGTTGAAAAAAACTAGTTTTGAGCATGATCGAAGGCTGTCGTGTAAGCTGAAAAAGGACACAACATATTGGTCGTTGAAAAAAACTAGTTTTGAGCATGATCGAAGGCTGTTGTGTAAGCTGAAAAAGGACACAACATATTGGTCGTTGAAAAAAAATAGTTTTGAGCATGATCGAAGGCTGTCGTGTAAGCTGAAAAAGGACACAACATATTGGTCGTTGAAAAAAACTAGTTTTGAGCATGATCGAAGGCTGTCGTGTAACCTGAGAAAGGACACAACATATTGGTCGTTGAAAAAAAACTAGTTTTGAGCATGATCGAAGGCTGTCGTTTAAGCTGAAAAAGGACACAACATATTGGTCGTTGAAAAAAACTAGTTTTGAGCATGATCGAAGGCTGTCGTGTAAGCTGAGAAAGGACACAACATATTGGTCGTTGAAAAAAACTAGTTTTGAGCATGATCGAAGGCTGTCGTGTAAGCTGAAAAAGGACACAACATATTGGTCGTTGAAAAAAACTAGTTTTGAGCATGATCGAAGGCTGTCGTGTAAGCTGAAAAAGGACACAACATATTGGTCGTTGAAAAAAACTAGTTTTGAGCATGATCGAAGGCTGTCGTTTAAGCTGAAAAAGGACACAACATATTGGTCGTTGAGACGATGGGGGCAGTGGCCTAGTGGATAAGACGCCGGCCTCCAAAACGGAAGTTCGTGGGTTCGAATCATGGCGGCGCCTGGTGGGTTAAGGATGGAGATTTTTCTTATCTCCTAGGTCAGCTTATGTGCAGACCTGCCAGTGCCTTATCCCCTTTCGTGTGTACACGCAAGCACAAGACCAAGTGTGCACGGAAAAGACCCTGTAATCCATGTCAGAGCTCGGTGGGTTATAGCTATACCCAGCATGCTTCCCCTAAAAGCGGCGTATGGCTGCCTAAATGTGTGGAGTTAAGACGGTCATACACGTAAAAACCGTGGGAGCCTCAGCCCATAAACGAAGAAGAAGGTTGTAGGGACATAGAAAATAACACATATACATCTCAAGTAAGCTCTTTCATTTCTGCTCCAGTTCCATCCCTACATTTATGTGAGAGTTAACATGGTATATTAATTGTGTTTTTAAACATTGTGTGTCCATGCAGTGCCATCCCTAAATTTATGTGAGAGTTGACAAGGCCGGGGCCCAGTTGCTGCGCTAGGTAGCACTGAATGGTAGGCTAGCCCCTCAGCCCAGGGCCTGAAACTCCTGGGCGCCAGGGCAAATCGCGAAAACCAATAGCTTGCCTACCAACCTACGCATGTTTTTATTTTCATAGGTGTACACTATTTACTTTAACATTCACTCTAGGGAAATTAGGTGCACCAACCAAATCATAGACCATTTATCCTGGACCACCAACTAGCTCTCTCTCCGCTCTTTCTCTCTATTACGAGGTAGCGGCCTCTCGCATTTAGGAACCTACGCTTACATGGCCTTTCAGAAATCAGGGGGATGTCATATCCGGTGTCGATTGTAAACATGGACGAAGTTGCCGAGGTAAGTTCTGAAAATGCTAAAATAAACTCAGCTAAAGTGCATATGGAACATGTTTTTCGATGAGTTTTGTTAAGTTTTGTTTGGAGTTTTGGAAAATCCAGTTCATTGTCACCTCCCATTGTCACAAGATAACTGGAGCGTGCTTTCTTTTCACTGTCTTCGAATCGCTGGCCTTTCAAACCGGACGCTAAGCGCCCCTGTGAAAGTCGAGCGTCGTAACCTCGAAGGGTCACGTGACGAGTTGGCGGTCCAGGTTATTTGGTCTATGACCAAATGAAGATTAGTTGCCCTGTACAGGGATTGCCTCAGTACTTGAAGAAGATGAAGAAGAAGGTATAGTAATTGTGTGTTTAACATTGTGTGTCCAGTGCTATCCCTACTGGCCGCAGCTGGCCAGCAAGGACGTGACCATCAAGGCCAAGGTCAAGGATTCGGCAGAGGTCACAGTTCCCTTCCTCATCAACAAAGCTCACACCACACTGCTCAAGTTAAAGAATGAGGTAGGGTGTGTGTGGTGGTGGAGGTGTGTTTGTGCATGTGTATAGGGGAGGGTGTGTGTGGTGGTGGCAGTGTGTTGTGCATGTGTAAAGGGGAGGCTGGTGTGTGACATGTGTGGGAAGGGAGATGTTTGTGTACATGTGTGTGTGTGTGTGTAGGGAGTGTTTGTGTGTTTGTGTTTGTGTGTACATGTGTGTGTATGTCTTTTAGTGTGTGTAAATAGATTGATAGGTGGATTTGTCCATGTCTCTGTGTCATTCAGTTTTCAAGAATGACAGTAGCATAAATTGAAGTGTATTATTGTCTTTGGTGCAGAAAGTGAAGTATATATTGCTATGCATATCTGCTTTCTTTTAAGTTGTGACTCCTTTTAAGACCTAAAAAAACAAAAAATACCGGCACGGTTGGCCTAGTGGTAAGGCGTCCGCTCCGTGATCGGGAGGTCGTGGGTTCGAACCCCGGCCGGGTTGTACCTAAGACTTTAAAATTGGCAATCTTGTGGCTGCTCCGCCTGGCGTCTGGCATTATGGGGTTAGTGCTAGGACTGGTTGGTCCGGTGTCAGAATAATGTGACTGGGTGAGACACGAAGCCTGTGCTGCGACTTCTGTCTTGTGTGTGGCACACGTTATATGTCAAAGCAGCACCGCCCTGATATGGCTCTTCGTGGTCGGCTGGGCGTTAAGCAAACAAACAAACGTTATATGTCAAAGCAGCATCGCCCTGATATGGCCCTTCGTGGTCGGCTGGGCGTTAAGCAAACAAACAAACAAACGTTATATGTCAAAGCAGCACCGCCCTCATATGGCTCTTCGTGGTCGGCTGGGCGTTAAGCAAACAAACAAACAAACGTTATATGTCAAAGCAGCACCGCCCTGATATGTCTTTTCGTGGTCGGCTGGGTGTTAAGCAAACAAACAAACAAACGTTATATGTCAAAGCAGCACCGCCCTGATATGGCTCTTCGTGGTCGGCTGGGCATTAAGCAAACAAACAAACAAACAAACAAACCTAAAAAAATCAGAGAAAATCATGTCTTAAAAAGAAGAGTGCGTTTAAAAATGTAGCTAAATTTACAGATGTTATAAACAGATAATCTGAAAAGCAAGAGTCATAAAAGCAGGAGGTTTTGAAACAGGGGTTCCAATGTGTTGAAAGTGAAGTTTTTTTTTCTGTGTTTGTGTATTAGGGTTATAACTTATATCCAGGCTTGACACAGTCGCTACCATTGTCTGCTCGCCGATGTTAATGTATTGGTTTAAGCGTGTTGAACATGGGGAACAAGTGGTAACTTCAACACTTATCTTTCATAATATTTCATAATGTTTTATACAAATAAAAAGAAGAGAGAGTCCCCCCGCGGGTTAGGGGGAAGAATTTACCCGATGCTCCCCAGCATGTACTAAGAGGCGACTAACGGATTCTGTTTCTTCCCCCGCGGGTTAGGGGGAAGGATTTACCCCTCCCTGGTCCCCCCGCGGGTTAGGGGGAAGAATTTACCCGATGCTCCCCAGCATGTACTAAGAGGCGACTAACGGATTCTGTTTCTCCTTTTACCCTTAAGTGTTTCTTGTATAGAATATAGTCAATGTTTGTAAAGATTTTAGTCAAGCAGTATGTAAGAAATGTTAGTCCTTTGTACTGGAAACTTGCATTCTCCCAGTAAGGTAATATATTGTACTACGTTGCAAGCCCCTGGAGCAATTTTTTGATTAGTGCTTTTGTGAACAAGAAACAATTAACAAGTGGCTCTATCCCATCTCCCCCCCTTTCCCCGTTGCGATATAACCTTCGTGGTTGAAAACGACGTTAAACACCAAATACAGTGGTCGCCGCTTAATAAAACCACTTCTGGACCGACGAAAAATGGCTTTAATAAGCGGCGGATTTATTAACCGGCGGTCCAGGAATACGTCATTTTCGAAAGAAAAAAAATCTCTTTTGTTTACGTCACTCAGTCACTTTCTTTCGTCATTTACACTTGTTTGAATCTAAACAAAACTTCACGAAGGATGTTTAACTTTTGTTTTAATTATGTACATGTACGTGTACTTTGATTCTTTGGTACATCAATAATTTTACTGTCACCGTCACGAACCATTACTCGTCAGAGAAGAACGATTTTATGAGTGTTTGTTTGTTGGTCGTCTTCCACATCAGAACAAGATAATGTGAGTTTTAGTCACAAACTACGTGATTTCTCTGAGAAAACTGGCTTTAATAAGCGGCGGGTTGGTTTTATTAACCGGCTTTTTCTAATACATAAGATATAGTGATAAATCCGGACCGTCTGAAATCGGCTTTTATAAGCGGCTGGCTCTATTAACCGCGGTTTTATTAAGCGGCGTCCACTGTATAAGAAAGAAAGATGAAGAGAGAGAATGTTAATATATTGTAGTGATTGAGATATGAACCGTTTTCCAAGAGCAGACAAGCGACACTTTTTCATCCATTGTTAGTTGTATGGGCAATAAATTATCTGATGATGTCAAGTGTCATGAATGTGTTACCTGTGACGTGCAGTACGGGGGTATCAGCGCAGACTGCCAGGTGTCCGAAGCGTCCATGATCACCACACTGCGGACGTACCGTGCGGGTCTGGCCAGCATCCAGGTGGTCAACCACACGCACAAGTCAACCGTCTCCTTCAACCAGAGGTCAGTGACCCCTCTTTGCATCTTTTTTTTTCTGCCCATTCTGGGTGGGATTTGTTGAAAAAGATCTTCTACTTAGGGCTGTGTTTTTAGGTACTTGATAAATATCTGCTACCTATAATATGGCTATTTTTTCCCCCAGTTTTCTTGTTGACGATAATGACTGGGGTTGTGAACAAGGTAATAACTTTGAAAATCTGCATGACGGATATGATGATGATGATGATAATGAAGATGAAAATGATGATGGTTGTGGTGGGGATGATGATGATGAGGAGGTGGGTGATGATGATGAGGAGGAGGTGGATGAGTGGTGGTGGTGGTGATGGTGATGATGATTGTAGTGGTGATGATGGTGATGATGATGATGATGATTGTGGTGGTGGTGATGATGATGATGATGATTGTGGTGGTGGTGATGATGATTGTGGTGATGGTGATGATGATGATGATGATGATGATTGTGGTGGTGATGATGGTGATGGTGATGATTTCAGTGGAGAGAAGACAGTGATGAAGCTGGAGCCGGAGCGTGCGGTGCTGTACACCTGGGACAACGCGCTGGGCAAGAGAGAGCTGGTCTGGACGTGTGGCAAGAAGAAAGACATGAAGAACGACCTCCTGCAGGTACGCACAAAGTTGCATGAGAGACGGACGTGCACGCACACGCACGCACACACACACACACACACACACACACACACACACACACACACACACACACCACACACACACCCTCTCTCTCAGAGAATTTACGTGTGTCTGTGTGTGTTTGTGTTGGTAAGGGAGAGAGAGAGAATATATGTATGTGTGTTTGTGTCTGTGTGCATGAAAAAGAGAGAATATATCTGTTGGCTAGAGAGAGAGAGTGTGTGAATGTGTGTTTGTTTTAGTAGTGCCTCTGTGTGGGTACGTGCTGGTGAGACACTGTTTGGTTGCCTCGGAGGACAAAAGACACGTTTCTTAGAATGATTGATACAGATATACAGCAGGAATCCACTGTAATATAACATATGGTATAATGTAATCTTGACCTTTGCACTCGGGGTCCTGATTTGGCCTATATGGTCCGCTGGACCCAAAAAGCAACAACTAACTAACTAACCTTTGCACTCTTCCAGGATGGAATGGACGAGTTCTTTGCTGACGAGGACACCAAGGTGTACTGGGTGTCGTTCCTGGACGGACTGCAACGTGTTCTCCTCTTCACTGAGGATCTTGCTGTGGCTGCCAATGCCCAGGAGGTATACGTCACAGGCAGAAGATATCTGGAGTCTTGACTGTGTCAGGTTTTGAATGTTCGCTGGCATGCACACTGTCCTCCTACTTCTCCCCCTCCTCCTCTTTCCCTTTCTCTTCATCCTCCTCCTCTTAATCCTCATCCTCCTTCTCCTCCTCTGTGACTGATTTTGGTTTTGAATGCTCTTTGGCATGAACACACTGTTGCATGCGTGTGTTCGTACAGATGTACATACTACAGGCAGACGCTTGCCCACACACACACATTCACACACACACACACACACACACACACACACACACACACACACATTCACACACACACACACACACACACATTCACACACACACACACACACGCACACGCACACGCACAGCTTCCTGGCGAGTGGGCGAAAACAGAATGTCATCAAGATAAGTTTATTGTGATATTTGTTTGTCTGTTCACTTAAAAGACCGTTGGGTCGACATATCTGTGATAGTAACGTAATTTTGTCAATAGCAACATTCCAACAACTTACCTTCCTTGTTTTTTTATTGTGAATTTTGGAACGTTAGCAGTCTCTTTGTTTTCGGAAGATTTTTAATTTATCACATTATGGTTTGGTTCTTAGTCCTTCAACGTTCTTGAGGTGAGTCGTGTTGCTGCAACAGAGTTTTCTTTTCCTCCGTTTTGTTTTCATTCAGTTGTTATTTTGTTTCTATAATTACATTTGATTTGACATGAACACTTTTTGTGTGTGAAGATTTTGATAGTTTATTGAGATGTGTTGTGTTTATTATGCGTGCTTTGAAAAGGTTGATGAGAAGTTTTCATTTATGACGTTGAAAGAAAATAAAGGTTACGAATGCGTGGAAAACGTTATGATATGTCCAGAACTCTGCTTGATTACTCCCCTTATCCCCCTTCGTGTGTACACGCAAGCACAAGACCAAGTGCGCACGGAAAAGATCCTGTAATCCATGTCGGAGTTCGGTGGGTTATGGAAACACGAAAATACCCAGCACGCCCACTCAACGAAAGCGGAGTGAGCTGACTATGCTCTCAGAGTATTGTGTGGGGAACCCAAATGGGAAAACGAGCTCACACGTAACCAGACAAATTCTGGAACGCTGAAGAAGAAGAAGACGATTACACCATGATGAAATTGCTACTGAAGACGATGCATACTGATGAAAGTGGTTTTCTTTGGCAGAGCACTGACATGTCTTGTTGATTAGAAATTTGAGTCATCTGTCAGTTTACATGACACTCGGAAATGTGAGAAATGTAACTCTTTGAAGCCTTGCTGTGTAGTGAACATCCCACGTTCTCGCATGGTCAAAAGTCTCAGCGCTTAGAATACAGGATTACATGTGTAACCGAGTGCCGAAACACAACAATCACCTTTGGAGGCGATGTCCAATCAAACAGGATTGAGAATTTTAGAGTTAATTTCTTAGCCCTATAAAAACTGTTTTGGTTACGCAAGGGAAACCAAGAACATACAGGGAGATGATAATAATCGTTTATTTAACGTCACTCTGTAAAAACATTGGCGACATTTTTCTTAGATTAAAAACACACACAGGCGCGCACACAAACTTTCCCTTTATGTACAGTGGTTCACCACCCTCCCACTCTCGCTCATCTAAGACAGGAGCCGCCGGACCCCATCACAAACAGAACTCTACAATCCACAGGTGTCTTGACGGTGAGCTATAAATAGCTCGCACTCAAAGGCCAACAACTCTGCAGAGCCTGCTGTGAAGGGCGACGGTAGTCTCCCTGTCACACAAGCATGCAGGAGAAGGGGGATAGGAGTAGGGAGCTAGTGCCATACTAAAGCAGCTTAATTAAATGCTTTCTTCAGGGAGAAAGCAAACGGAACGACCACAAGGTAAGGCCAACAAAAAAAATAGGTGTGGTTAAGGTAACATAGCCAAAAAAAATAGGGTAGGAAGGTAGGCAATCACTTTTTTTTTTTTTTAACTTTTTTTCTAATGTGTACAAATTAAACCAACTTGACAGGGAAATAAGTGTGCGACTCGAGCGCTTTCGCCTTCATTGCGTTTTCTGCACTGGTTTTTTTTTTCTTTTTCAAATTTTTTTTTTCTTTTTCATTTTTTTGTTTGTTTTTTTGACTCACATGCGAAGCAAAAGTGAGTCTATGTACTCACCCGAGTCGTCCGTCCGTCCGTCCGGAAAACTTTAACGTTGGATATTTCTTGGACACTATTCAGTCTATCAGTACCAAATTTGGCAAGATGGTGTATGATGACAAGGCCCCAAAAAACATACATAGCATCTTGACCTTGCTTCAAGGTCAAGGTCGCAGGGGCCATAAATGTTGCCTAAAAAACAGCTATTTTTCACATTTTTCCCATTTTCTCTGAAGTTTTTGAGATTGAATACCTCACCTATATATGATATATAGGGCAAAGTAAGCCCCATCTTTTGATACCAGTTTGGTTTACCTTGCTTCAAGGTCAAGGTCACAGGAGCTCTTCAAAGTTGGATTGTATACATATTTTGAAGTGACCTTGACCCTGAACTATGGAAGATAACTGTTTCAAACTTAAAAATTATGTGGGGCACATGTTATGCTTTCATCATGAGACACATTTGGTCACATATGATCAAGGTCAAGGTCACTTTGACCCTTATGAAATGTGACCAAAATAAGGTAGTGAACCACTAAAAGTGACCATATCTCATGGTAGAAAGAGCCAATAAGCACCATTGTACTTCCTATGTCTTGAATTAACAGCTTTGTGTTGCATGACCTTGGATGACCTTGACCTTGGGTCAAGGTCACATGTATTTTGGTAGGAAAAATGTGTAAAGCATGTGAGTCGTATGGGCTTTGCCCTTCTTGTTTGGACAAATGTAATAAAAAGTTATAGGGTCGGCCCCTAAAAATAGGGTAGGTCGGGTTACCGTAACCACACCTATTTTTTTTTTTTAGGCCTAATTAACCTCCCAGAGTGCTATTCACAAGTAGTGGGACATTTGAAATGATGTTGGTGGCATTATCAATGTTTTAGCTAAACCGCTGGAAATTTCGATTTTTAACTCGCATTCATGAGACCATCATTGAGCGCCTTTAGATAATGAGGTTGTTACCTCGCTTCTTGCTCTATACGCATATCAAAGCAAATCACCGCCGCTCGACGCTTCCTTCTAGACGAGATAAGCACGGTCAGCGAGGCGACCGATTGCATCAGACCATGCACATGCGAACACAGTCATCCAAACATCAAAAGATTACCCCGTAGGTCCTGCAAGTTTACGGCCGTCACGTTTACGGGGGCCCGGTAGCTCAGTTGGTAGAGCACTGGACTTGTGATCGAAAGGTCGCAGGTTCGAATTCGGGCCGGGACGGACACGGGTCAACTTTATGTGCAGACCCAGAGACGGAAGCCATGTCCCACCCCCGTGTCATCACAATGGCACGTAAAAGACCTTGGTCATTCTGCCATAAGTGCAGGTGGCTGAATACACCTAAACACGCAGACACCTGGGTAGCGCGACTCCGTTGCTGCTAGCTTTCCACTGGGAGGAAGCGACCCGAATTTCCCAGCGATGGGACAATAAAGTAATGAAAATGAAAAGAAAATGAAATAACTGACGGGTCGAAACGGGGTTGCATGAATGGCATTTAGTGCGACTTACAACACAAACAGTGCCGGCCACCATGCGGTCAATTGCCGCTGAAAAGGTTCCCTGTACACCCCTCCAGGACCATACAAAAAGATACTCTTCTGCATTCATAGCCTAGCTACAGCTCCTACTTAAAATTCCCATGAATGGACTTTCATGTGCGTGACAATTTTGTACCCTGTGGTTAAGGCAGCCACAATCCATTGAGTGAATTCCCCACAAGGGAAACCTCCAGGACTTTGCACAAATATATTCTGCATCCATAGCCTACCGCTCCATGGAATGTCCATGAGTGGACTTTTACATGCATGACAATTTTGTACCCCGTGATAAAGGCAGCCACACTCCATCTTTGGGGTTATTTAATTGATTAATCAATGTCAAGGAATGGATGCAGCTGAGCTTCTCTGACCTCATTGCGATAGCCCCCGATGGAACAGTCCAGAGAAGGGTTTCTTCCTCCTCGGCCCTCATGTCCCCCCAACGACTCTCACAGTCCCCCCGCGGGTTTGGGGGAAGAATTTACCCGATGTTCCCCAGCATGTCGTAAGAGGCGACTAACGGATTCTGTTTCTCCTTTTACCCTTGTTAAGTGTTTCTTGTATAGAATATAGTCAATGTTTGTAAAGATTTTAGTCAAGCAGTATGTAAGAAATGTTAAGTCCTTTGTACTGGAAACTTGCATTCTCCAAGTAAGGTAATACATTGTACTACGTTGCAAGCCCCTGGAGCAAATTTTTGATTAGTGCTTTTGTGAACAAGAAACAATTGACAAGTGGCTCTATCCCATCTTCCCCCTTTCCCCGTCGCGATATAACCCTTCGTGGTTGAAAACGACGTTAAACACCAAATAAAGAAAGTAAAGAAAGAAAGACTCTCACAGTTAGGGGACTGATGACGATGATGATGATCAATTAATGATGATAATGATGTGTGCATACAGGCAGGCGAGCTAGAGCAGGTGGAACAGGAGATCAATTTACAGATCCAGGGCCTGGGATTATCACTGCTCAACAACTACACACAGAGTGAGGTGGCTTTCCTCGGTATCACCAGGTAAGAGCGCACACCTTCTTTTATGTTCATAGGTTGCAACTCCCACATACACATTGTCATTGTACAAGTGGTTGTAACGTGTAGGACAGTGTTTTCACCCCCCACCATTTAGGTAGCCATACTCTGCATTCTGGGGATGCTTGCTTATTTTTGTGAGTGTGTGTGTGTGTGTGTGTGTGTGTGTGTGTGTGTGTGTGTGTGTGTGTGTGTGTGTGTGTGTGTGTGTGCACACATGGCATGCGTTCATGGGTGCATGTTTTTATGCACTCGTGTGTGGAGGAAACTTAATTCTTTGCATATGAAAGGATAACTCCACTTGTCATTCGTAACTACTTCCTAATTTATCTCCTGGGTTTCTATCAGAATCTGCCTGGCTGAGATATTAACTTCCTTTGCTTTTCCTGGATGTGATATATTGTCTTCATCACAGCTCTGGCATCATCTGGGAGGAGCGTAAGAAGCGTCGCTACAAAGCCCTCAACCTGAAGGAGTGTGCCCTTCTGGAAGCCGCCTGGCAAAATTACCAGAACCAGATTGCCGTCGGCAGAACGCCCAACCACCGCATCCTTCTTGAAAACAAAATGGAGGTCAGTGCGTAGTCGTAAAAAAATGAAAAAGTGAATTTAAAGATTTGTTCTTATAAAATAGTGGTGTTTGTGACCTGTTTTGAAAAAGAGTGTGTGTGTTTGTGTGCCTGTGCGCATGTGTGTGTGTGTGTGTGTGTGTGTGTGTGTGTGTGTGTGTGTGTGTGTGTGTGTGTGTGTGTGTGTTTGGATCTGAATTCCCACTGGGTGTTAGTTGTGGGAATTACAATCACAGGAGCCGATTTGGGCTGTATGTGATGGGTAGTGTGTGTATGCGAATTTCCAGGCCATAAAATTATGTACAGCTTGATGTTAAAAAGTTAAAACAGGAGTGGAGTTGGTTATAGATCCCAATTGCCTACGAAAATGTGTGTGAGTGTGTGGGTGCGTTAGTGTGTGTGTGTGCGTGTGTGTTTGCACATGTGTGTGTGTGTGCGCTTGTCATAATGCATGTGGGTCTGTGGTTGCTTGGTTGTGCGTGTGTGTTTGTGAATGCAGATATTGTGTAATTAGTGTGTGTGAATGCTGATATTGTGTAATTAAAATGCAAGATGGCTTTCAGCTTGATTTGAGGCATCAGACACTAACAGTTCCAACAATACAACTTCCTAAAATGGCTGTTTATGGCGGCTTTTCCACTGCACTCATGTCACAGAAGGTTTCCTTGGTTGCTGGTTCTTGACACACGTTGATTCAGTTCTTGTTAAATGTTTCTTTGCTGCAAACGTTTGTTGTATACAGACCTGGGAACCCATACGATTTTGCCGTATTTTGTACGCATGATTGTCTAGAATACGATCAGTACGGTCAGTGGAAAAACAATACGAAGAGAAAATTCCTTCACTACTTTTCTTCACAAGCTAATTCCAAAGCCGATCCTGTGTTTTCACACATGATTACAGTGTTAGTCAGTAAACATGGAAATAAGCATTTCTTTTCAATGTATTGGCAAAACGCTTTCAACACACCCAATTTTGACACATTTCCAAAAAATATCATTAAATATCTGATGCACTTACATTAAATTGGTTTGCTTTTGTGAAATATTTGATTCTTAAATGTTTCTAATTAACATAACATGTACGAGGGTAATTTTAACACATAATCCAAATATTTTCAAAGAAAATGGTATATTATTAGATTTCGGAAAAAGTTTTGCTCTTTGAGACACCAACACACTTTTGGGTGGGGTTGGAAACACACTTCCAGGTAGAAAACGGTTCATGGGAAACAACTCACCCTTTCTGGCCTATTTAGCAAACTGGCAGTGGAAACGATTGCCTCCCTTTACCTGTCTTTGGTGTCTGTGAATTTTTTTTAATACATATTTCTTCCTACCGCCAGTATACTGGTGCTATGTCGTCGCGCACTGAAGCATGTTTGAATCATGGATGTTCAAATGATGTGTACCTAAGACTTTAAAATTGGCAATCTAGTGGCTGCTCCGCCTGGCGTCTGGCATTATGGGGTTAGTGCTAGGACTGGTTGGTCCGGTACGTGTCAGAATAATGTGACTGGGTGAGACATGAAGCCTGTACTGCGACTTCTGTCTTGTGTGTGGCGCAAGTTATATGTCAAAGCGGCACCGCCCTGATATGGCCCTTCGTGGTCGGCTGGGCGTTAACTCTTAACGTCCTATACCGCGCGGTTCCGCTCGTGGGCTGTAGTCCTGAACCGCGCGGTACCGCGCGTTCTCTGCTAGTGTCATTCAACAAGAGTTACCAGCCTTGCGATGCTCTCCTGCATTGGAAAACAGCTTTAGTCCTTCGATGCACATGGCATGGCTGCCGGTCGTTTTTTCTCAGGACTTTTGAATGTGATTTCGATTTTTGTGGACGGATTTTGTTCGGATTTTTTGTGTTAGCTTTCAAAATTCAACATGGAGACGAGTGATAGTGATAGTGACACGTCTTTTCACGGGTTTGAGGTAAGAAATGTGGAGAATGACTTCGATGGTGGTGATGATGATAGTGGACAGAGTGATCTATGGTCAAAAAAAATATCAAGTAAATCCATCCATAAACAATAAAAATATGATTTTTTTTATTGAACACACCCAAATTTTGTCTCTTTTTCCCAAATCCTTATAGGATTTGCACTGGGACATGCAAAAAACGTTACAGGACGTTAAGAGTTAAGCACACAAACAAACAAACAAGTTGCGTAAGGCGAAATTACTACATTTACTCAAGCTGTGGAACTCACAGAATGAAACTGAACGCACTGCATTTTTTCACAATGACCGTAGTCCGCCGCTTGTGCAAAACGGAGTGAAACTGACGAGCCTGTTCAGCGCGGTAGTGGTTTCGCTGTGCTGCATAGCACGCTTCTCTGTACCTCTCTTCGTTTTAACTTTCTGAGCGTGTTTTTAATCCAAACATATCATATCTATATGTTTTTTGAATCAGGAACCGACAAGGAATAAGATGAAAGTGTTTTTAAATCGATTTCGGAAATTTAATTTTGATCATAATTTTTATATTTTTAATTTTCAGAGCTTGTTTTTAATCCAAATATAACATATTTATATGTTTTTGGAATCAGGAAATGATGTAAAATAAGATGAACGTAAATTTGGATCGTTTTATATTTAAAAAAAAGTTATTACAATTTTCAGATTTTTAATGACCAAAGTCATTAATTAATTTTTAAGCCACCAAGCTGAAATGCAATACCGAAGTCCGGCCTTCGTCGAAGATTGCTTGGCCAAAATTTCAATCAATTTGATTGAAAAATGAGGGTGTGACAATGCCGCCTCAACTTTTACAAAAAGCCGGATATGACGTCATCAAAAGTATTTATCGAAAAAAAGAAAAAAATGTCCAGGGATATCATTCCCAGGAACTCTCATGTCAAATTTCATAAAGATCGGTCCAGTAGTTTGGTCTGAATCGCTCTACACACACACGCACAGACACACACACACACACACACACACACACACACACACACAAACACACACACACAAACACACACACACACACCATGACCCTCGTCTCGATTCCCCCTCTATGTTAAAACATTTAGTCAAAACTTGACTAAATGTAACAAAAAATGATGTGTGGAGTACGCTCATTTTTCTCAAAGCACACCAATTTTGTTTGAGAATACTTTAAGTGCAAGACAGGGGTTCCCAGGTTTGTGTATGCAATTAATATTCTGGATTGAATGCAATTATGTTTCTTCTCTTTCTTTTTTTGACTCACATGCGAAGCAAAAGTGAGTCTATGTACTCACCCGAGTCGTCCGGCCGTCCGGCCCCCCCGGCCGGCCGGCCGGAAAACTTTAACGTTGGATATTTCTTGGACACTATTCAGTCTGTTGGATTGTATACATATTTTGAAGTGACCTTGACCCTGAACTATGGAAGATAACTGTTTCAAACTTAAAAATTATGTGGGGCACATGTTATGCTTTCATCATGAGACACATTTGGTCACATATGATCAAGGTCAAGGTCACTTTGACCCTTATGAAATGTGACCAAAATAAGGTAGTGAACCACTAAAAGTGACCATATCTCATGGTAGAAAGAGCCAATAAGCACCATTGTACTTCCTATGTCTTGAATTAACAGCTTTGTGTTGCATGACCTTGGATGACCTTGACCTTGGGTCAAGGTCACATGTATTTTGGTAGGAAAAATGTGTAAAGCAGTTCTTAGTGTATGTCATTGCTAGGTTTAGTTATTTGACCTTGACCCTGAAGGTCAAGGTCATGTAAAGGTCAAGGTCAAGCATGTGAGTCGTATGGGCTTTGCCCTTCTTGTTAAATGTTAATTTGCTGCAAGGATCGAAGATCATTCACCGGACTCTTTGAAAAATGCTGATTGAAGTGTTTTGCAGACATTGACTGCGAATGTTGTATACAGTTAATTATCTGATTTGCATGAAAATGTTTCTTCATCTTCGGTTTTTTAACATTTTAGTTTGTCATTTGTTACTGTGGTTTTTTGTGTGCCTGCCTGAGATATTCATTTGTTTGATATACTGTGTTTTTTCTTTATTAAGTTTTCCTTTTGAAAATATAAGAACATTCACAAAGATCTCAATGATTACTTTGTTTCTTTTGAATCATTCTGACCCTGAAGACCAATCACTATCAACGATTAAGTGTTTGCAAGAAACCTGTACCTATTTTACATTTATCTTGTTTTGTACAGTGAGCTTGTGAACTGCATTTTTGGCTTACTTTTATGAAACGGTTTTATCGCAATGATTTTGTATGAAGCAGCTTATAGAAGCTTGTGACACCTGAAAAGAGCAATTGTACCTTTATTCAATAGAAAAGAGAGAAGAAAAGCAACAAAACAAGCAAGAAGATAAAAAAAAAAGCTTTGTGTTTTTAAAGTACCCCCCGCGGGTTAGGGGGAAGAATTTACGCGATGCTCCCCAGCATGTCGTAAGAGGCGACTAACGGATTCTGTTTCTCCTTTTACCCTTGTTAAGTGTTTCTTGTATAAAAATATAGTCAATGTTTGTAAAGATTTTAGTCAAGCAGTATGCAAGAAATGTTATGTCCTTTGTACTGGAAACTTGCATTCTCCCAGTTAGATAATACATTGTACGTTGCAAGCCCCTGGAGCAATTTTTTGATAAGTGCTTTTGTGAACAAGAAACAATTGACAAGTGGCTCTATCCCATCTCCCCCTTTCCACGTCGCGATATAACCTTCGTGGTTGAAAACGACGTTAAACACCAAATAAAGAAAGAAGCTTGTGACACCTGAAAAGAGCAATTCTGTACCTTTATTCAATAGAATTTAGAAAAGAGAGAAGAAAAGCAACAAAACAAGCAAGAAGATAAAAAAAAAAAAAGCTTTGTGTTATTGAGTCACTTGAGAAAAAGTGACTATGTAATCGGTCAGTGTTAGTCTGTCCGGCCGGCCGGCCGTCCGGCCGGCCGTCCGTAGACACCACCTTAACGTTGGACTTTTCTCGGAAACTATCAAAGCGATCGGGCTCATATTTTGTTTAGTCGTGACCTCCAATGACCTCTACACTTTAACGATGGTTTCGTTGACCTTTGACCTTTTTCAAGGTCACAGGTCAGCGTCAAAGGAAAAATTAGACATTTTATATCTTTGACAAAGTTCATCGGATGTGATTGAAACTTTGTAGGATTATTCTTTACATCAAAGTATTTACATCTGTAGCCTTTTACGAACGTTATCAGAAAAACAAGGGAGATAACTAGCCTTTTCTGTTCAGCAACACACAACTTAACGTTGGGCTTTTCTCGGAAACTATAAAAGTGACCGGGCTCAAATTTTATGTGAACGTGACTCATTGTGTTGTGAATAGCAATTTCTTCCTGTCCATCTGATGCCTCATATAATATTCAGAACTGCGAAAGTGACTCGATCGAGCGTTTGCTCTTCTTGTTCAATCAATCAATCAATCAATATGAGGCTTATATCGCGCGTATTCCGTGGGTACAGTTCTAAGCGCAGGGATTTATTTATTTATTTATTTTATTTTATTTTATTTTATGCGATTTATTTATGCCGTGTGAGATGGAATTTTTTTTACACAATACATCACGCATTCACATCGGCCAGCAGATCGCAGCCATTTCGGCGCATATCCTACTTTTCACGGCCTATTATTCCAAGTCACACGGGTATTTTGGTGGACATTTTTATCTATGCCTATACAATTTTTGCCAGGAAAGACCCTTTTGTCAATCGTGGGATCTTTAACGTGCAACACCCCAATGTAGTGTACACGAAGGGACCTCGGTTTTTCGTCTCATCCGAAAGACTAGCACTTGAACCCACCACCTAGGTTAGGAAAGGGGGGAGAAAATTGCTAACGCCCTGACCCAGGAACGAACTCGCAACCTCTCGCTTCCGAGCGCAAGTGCGTTACCACTCGGCCACCCAGGTGGAAAAGAGAAAGAAAAGAAAGCATGATGCAGACCTGGGAACCTATACAATTTTGTCGTATTTTGTACGCAGATTGTCTAGAATACAATCAGTACAGGCGCTATGGACAAAAAAAATACGACGAGGATAATTCCTCGACTACTTTTCTTAACAAGCGCATCCCGAAAGCTGATCCAGTATTTTGACACATGATTACAGTTTTTGTCAGTATATTTAACATTGAAAGAAGCATTTGTTTTAAAGGTACTGAACTTGTCAAATCCAGGTGCACGGAGCCCCTGGGGCTTTTAGTCATACCTCAGGCAGCTATCCGTTAGAAGAACTACCAAGTTTCATTGACTTGCACCCAAAGAGTCAAGAACTGCGATTTTTTAACGAATTAATTTCGTACTCGGACCAGGCTGGTCTTGACCTATTTTTGGATCTAAATTTAGATCAGGTAGATCACCACATCATGCACAAAAAGACACGTCACTAAGCAAACTATGTCAGACGTCATCATGAGTTTGTGTGAAACAAAATCGAGGCCGGAATCACTCAGTTGAATCGAACTCCGACCAAACACCACGTAATAACTAGGTTAATTTATGCACTCGCGTGAACAAGAAGCTGTCGAGCTTCACAGATGTCGTCGTTGGGTAGTTTTGGGTTTGTTTTACTACCATAGGAGGATCTTTGAACTGTAAATGCACTCAGCTGCAACAAAACGCAAAACGAAGGCTGTGAGCTGCACTGTGCCTTTAAATGTATTGGTAAACTGAACGGTGCTACGGACGTGTGTGAAGCATGATTGAATCTGTGATGTTCAAATGCTGTGTGGAGTACTATATAATGCTCAATTTTTCTGAAGATACAAGAACTTTGTTTGAGAATACTCCCAGTACAAAACAAGGGTTGCCTGGTCTGATGATGCTTTGTGTTTTTCAGGTGGACTTTGCGGACATGACGGTTGTCCGGCCCCGAACCTTCCACATTCGCCGGAGTTTTGAGAACGGTGTGTGGGTGCAGTACAAGACCTCGCCCCACCAGGTGCAGCTGCACGCCAAGATCAACAGGCTACAGGTAGGTCAAGGTCACATTCAGAAAGTAGGTCAGCATACCTGGGGATTCACTTGGTTTGACAGATTTTGGATTGTCTTCTGAGTGTGATTTGTGTTTGTACAAAATTTAAGTCTGTAGAAGATTGTTGCCATGTGAATTATGCAAAACAGCTCTGTGTGTGTGTGTGGGAGGGGGGGGGTGGGGTGAGAGTGTTTGTGTGTGTTTGTGTTTGTTTGTGAGTGCATGGGTGGGATTCTTCCGGTATATGCCGGAAATCCAAATTCGATTTTGGCCTTTTTTTTCTCTTTTTTTTGTTTGGTTTGGGTGAGGTTCAGAATTCTGTCCCACCCATGTGAGTGTGTGCTGTGACTGATTTTGGATTGTCTTTGATGTGTGATTTTTGACTGTACCAAGTCTGTTAAAGATTATTGCCATGTGAAAAGCAAAACAGCTGTGTGTTACAGTATGTGAGTGAGTGCGCAAGTGTGTGTGTGTGTCAGTTTCTGGATCTGTATTTTTGGCTCACGTAAGTGTAGCCTATGCGATGATAAACTTTGTCTGTCTGTGCGTGTGTGTGTGTGTGATAGAAACTTTAACATTTGAAGACGTCACATTATGGCATAAGAGGGTTAGACGTCATGCGAAGGAATTACTGAAAGTCTCGGTCATTGTTATTTTGAGCGGGCCGAGACTAGTTGGCAGTCGTGTCCCTGTAAGTAGGCTACATGCAGACAAACAGATCTAGATCTAGTGTCTCGCTTTCTTGCACAGTGTCACCTGTGTGTGTGTGTGTGTGTGTGTGTGTGACGGAGTGATTGAGTTTGTGTTACTGTTTGTCGATTTCTTACGTGAGCCTTGAAGGCTTCGCCTCTTGTTATGTATATGTGTGGGTGCGCATTGTTTTATTTTGTTTTTAATTTGTGGTAATTTGTTTGTTTAATGTCACATAGATTAAAGAACCAACAGTGAATTTGGTGTTATTGCTGTGTGTGTTTTCCAGCTTGACAACCAGTTGAGTCAAGCGGTGTTCAGCACTGTGTTGTCTCCCCTCCCTCCTCCCAAATCTGTGGCTGCTGACAGCGGTAAGTGGGTGTGTGTTTGTGTGCGAGTGTGTGTGTGTGTATGGTGAATGTGTGTGTGTATGGTGTGTGTGTGTGTGTTTGATAGTGTATGTGTGGGGGTGTATGGTGTGTGTGTGTATGGTGTGTGTGTGTGTGTGTTTGATAGTGTATGTGTGGGGGTGTAAGGTGTATGTGTATGGTGTGTGTGTATGGTGTGTGTGTGTTGGTGTGTTTGCATGTGTGTGTTTGATAGTGTATGTGTGGGGGTGTATGGTGTGTGTGTGTGTATGGTGTGTGTGTGTGTGGTGTGTGCATGTGTGTGCGCGTGTGTGTCTGTGTGTGTGCATCGGCAGATGGTTGACAAAATAGTGGTTGATGAACAAAAAGTGAGTGTGTGTGTGTGCACGTGTTTGTTGAAGTTTGTGTGTGTTTTGTGTTGTGTGTATGTGTGTGTATATGTGTGTGTGTGTGTGAGAGAGTGTGTGTGTGTGTGTCTGGGGGTATGTGCAGGGTCTAGTGCATGTGTGCATGCGGGGTGCTGGGAATATGAGTTATGAATTGGAGAGATATCAGAAGAATGCCCTTGCATTTCAGTATGTGAGATCTTTGCAGATGTGTAAAGAAAGTCATATTGAGTATCTAATTGTATTTCAGTTCCCAAGCCTTTTACAGAAGTCAGCATGATGATGCGAAAACACGAACACAGCACTGTGTCTCAGATCAAGTAAGCCAGTTTCTTATTGAATACATGTGTATAGACTTCTGTTTTTTAAAATGAAATTTTTAAAAAATGGAAAATAAAAATAATGACAGCTTATATAGCGCGAACCACAGTTATCTATGCTCTCCGTGGTTTACATATTAACTATGAATGAAAAATAGTCTATTTAACATATTCATCAAATACATATACATTCTAGCAAAATAACGTAACAATAAACTACAACAACACATTAGCAACTTGTGGAGAATACCATGCGGATAGATAAACAACGCACAATCTCTTCTTCTTCTTGGCGTTCGCAGAGGTTACACGATCAGTCCAGCACTGGTGATAAATGTTGTCGTTTTCTCCAACTCCTGTCGACTGCCGTATAGTTTGGTCTGCAAGGGAGTTGGTGACGGCCACACTTCTTTTCGTTCCTCATCTAGTAAGGGACATCGCTGTAAGATGTGTTCCGCTGTTTGGTCTTCTTGACCGCAGGCACAGGTTGGTGATGGCGCCAGCTTGAACTTTCGGTTCATGTGAGCATTGAGCCTGTTGTGGTCAGTACGCAGCCTGATGAGGTTGACTTGCTGCTCTCTGGACATTGTGTGGTAGTCATCTCTGTTTGTCCTTGGCCTCATCAATGCCTTGATGATTGTCTTCTGCTCACTACAACGCACAATAAATCTGATGGAAGTTGACGCAGAAGAAGAAATAAAGGAAGTGTGATGCAATACCACCGGTTGTGTGCAGGTATTTCAAGGTGCTCATTCAGGAGATGAACCTGAAGGTTGACCAGGGATTCCTCAATGCCATTCTCGATCTTTTTGCTGCTAACGAGCTGGTGCCCAGAGAAATGGAGGTTGGTTGCTTCTGCCTTAATTCGTGTGTGTGTGTGTGTGCATGCACACGTGTGTGTGTGTTTGTGTGTGTGTGTGTGTGTGTGTGTGTGTGTGTGTGTGTGTGTGTGTGTGTGTGTGTGTGTGTGTTCAAGGACAGATTGTAAGAATAGGCCTGGCCTTAAATATTTATCTTTGTTAAATAAGGTTAAGTTCATTTCAGTTCTGACATGACACTTTTCCATCAACAGACAATCCAGTTCAAGGAAGACGTCAAAACGACAGAGAAAACGTTGATGGACGTGGCCGGTCTGTCCCTGGCTGAGGAACAGAAAAACTTCTACGACTACCTTCACTTCTCTCCCATCAAGGTTGGTGTTGGGCTTTGTCACACTTTGTGTGTGTGTGTGTGTGTGTGTGTGTGTGTGTGTGTGTGTGTGTTTATTTGGGATGGTACGGGTGGACTGTTTGCTACCGGTGGTTAGAGGATCGAGGCCTGGAGTTGGCTGGGTCGTTTTAGGTCAGTGCTGTGGATTGGTTTTCAATAGTTTCTCTGCATGTTTTCAGATCCACCTGAGCTTCTCGCTGCAGACAGGAACGGGAAGCAGCGACGGCAAACCGACAGAGATCCAGGCGGGCGTCATCAGCGTCTTCCTGCAGAGTGTGGGCGTGGTTCTCACCGACGTCCAGGATGTCGTCTTCAAGTCAGTTCTTACAATATTTCTTGTTGTTACATTTAGTCAAGTTTTGACTAAACGTTTTGGCATAGACTGGGAATCGAGACGAGGTCTGTGTGTGTGTGTATGTGTGTGTGTGTGTGTGTGTGTGTGTGTGTGTGTGTGTGTGTGTGTGTGTGTGTGTGTGTGTGTGTGTGTGTGTGTGTGTGTGTGTGGAGCGATTCCAAGAAAAGTACTGGACCAATCTTCATGAAACTTCACTTGAGAGTTCCTGGATAAAATACCCCCAGACCATTATTTCCTTTTTTCAATAAATGTCTGAGATGACGTCATATCCGGCACTCTTTTTTTTTTTTTTAATCAAATTGATTGAAATTTTGGTCAACCAATCTTCGACTCAGTCGGGACTATGGGATTGCATTACAGCATGGAAGCTTAAAGATTAAAATAACATCTCAAAATTGTAATTAAAATTGAAATTAAAGTAAACGACCCAATCTTTTTCTTTCTTTTAAGTTTATAAACTATTTTTTTCCAGATTTTTTATGAGGAGCATAGCATTTTGCATACTTGGTACATGCTTTTCTTGAAAGTGTTGGTACAGTACCATACCAGATCAGTGTTCAGATAGTATTGTGCATATATGATGGCAAAGACAATGATCACAACGACGGGGATGATGATGATACACAATGATGATACACAATGATGATACACAATGATGATACACAATGATGATGATGATACACAATGATGATGATGATACACAATGATGATGATGATACACAATGATGATACACAATGATGATGATGATACACAATGATGATAGATGATGATGATGTTGATGATGATCATACACCAAGATGATAGATGATGATGATGATGACAGGCTGGGATACTTTGAGCGGTCGCACAGTTTCTACAACCAGAGTCAGCTGATGGTTGAAATGACAAGACATTATGCAGGACAGGTAAGGTCTCACTGCTAAGTGTTTGTGTGTGTGTATGTGGGTGTGTTTGAGTGTGTGTGTGTGTGTGTGTGTGTGTGTGTGTTTCAGTTTGTGTGTGTGTGTGTGCGCGTGCGTGTGTGTGTGTCTGTGTGTCTGTGTGTTTGAATGTCAGTGTGTCCGGGTATATGAGTGGCTGGCTGGTTGTCACTGTCAGTCTGTCTATCTATCTGTACAATGAATTTCCTTCTCCCATTAGAATTGGAAGTGTCAGTGACACATAAAGTATCAAACTTTTTAATCTTCTTTTGCAAAAAGATATCTGTTAATGGGCACCACCCTATTCTGGAACAAACTTGAATCCCAATTTTCCGGCCTCAAAAGATGAGAGAAAAGGTTTCAATGACATTTGTGTATTGCTTTTTAGGCCATCAAGCAGATGTATGTGTTGGTGCTGGGTCTGGACGTGCTGGGCAACCCCTTTGGCTTGCTGCGCGGTCTGTCTGAGGGCATTGAGGACCTCTTCTATGAACCCTACCAGGTGAGTCAAGTGTCTACCTGGCTGGCTGGCTAGTTGAATACCAGCCTGCTGTTCCCCCGAAAGTGGCGTGTAGCTGCCTGAATGGCGCGAAAAAAACAGTCATACACGCAAAAACCCACTGGTGCAAAATGGTTGGCCTAGTGGTAAGGCGTCCGCCTCATGATCGGGATGTCGTGGGTTCGAACCCCGGCCGGGTCATACCTAAGACTTTAAAATTGGCAATCTAGTGGCTGCTCCGCCTGGCATCTGGCATTATGGGGTTAGTGCTAGGACTGGTTGGTCTGGTGTCAGAATAATGTGACTGGGTGAGACATGAAGCCTAGTGTGCTGCGACTTCTGTCTTGTGTGTGGCGCACGTTATATGTCAAAGCAGCACCGCCCTGATATGGCCCTTCGTGGTCGGCTGGGCGTTAAGCAAACAAACTGGTGCAAAATCATGATGAAACGTGGGAGTTGCAGCCCATGAATGAGGAAGAAGAAGAAGAATGCCTGTGTGTCTCTGCTTGCTTTTTTGTTGCTGTTCTTGTATTTATGTGTGTGTGAGCATGCATGTGTGTGTGTGGTCCTGCATATGATAAGGCCAACAAAAAAAAAATAGGTGTGGTTACGGTAACATAGCCCAAAAAAATAGGGTAGGAAGGTAGGCAATCATTGGTTTTTTTTTCTACTTTTTTTTCTAATGTGTACAAATTAAACCTACTTGACAGGGAAATAAGTGTGCGACTCGAGCGCTTTCGCTTTCATTGCGTTTTCTGCACTCGTTTTCTTGGTTTTTGTGGGTTTTTTTTTGACAAATGTAATAAAAAGTTATAGGGTCGGCCCCTAAAAATAGGGTAGGTTGGGTTACCGTAACCACACCTATTTATTTTTTAGGCCTAACTGTTTTGCAAAGTCAGGGTAATAATTGCTGTGTGTGTGTGTGACAGGGGGCGATTCAAGGCCCGGAGGAGTTTGCAGAAGGCTTGGCTCTGGGCGTTCGCAGTCTCTTCGGTCATGCTGTTGGTAAGTGCCGTCTTTTTCCCTCATGCGTATGGCTACCTGGATGAGTCTTGGTGGTCTGGGGTCTTGGTTCGTCTTCAAAGTTTGATACAGAGGTGCATCTGGAATACTGTGCCTTCTGTTCTTGGCTTGGCAGGCACATGTGAGAATCGTCGGGTGTTTGACTGAAATCTGATTGCGTTTCTTCTTTTTGTTGCTAGTATTTTCATTTATTATATCTCCCCCTTCTTGTATAGGTGGAGCTGCAGGAGCAGTGTCGAGAATCACAGGCACTCTGGGTAAAGGGCTGGCGACCTTGACCTTGGACGACGAGTACCAGAAGAAGAGGCGAGAGCAGTTGAATAAACGTCCGGCCAATGCGAGGGAAGGCTTCGCTCGTGGTGGCAAAGGCCTGGTTATGGTAAGTATTGGGATCTTTTAGTTGTGTTTCAATTTTGAGGATGCTGTGTATACATGTATAGTTGTTTGGAGTGTCAGCTCTAATAAAGAGAGAGAAAGTGTGTGTGCGTGTGTGTGTGTGTGTGTGTGTGTGTGTGTGTGTGTGTGTGTGTGTGTGTGTGTGTGTGTGTGTGTGTGAACCTTTCAGCTATATGTTCAAGTAATAAGGGTTAGTGCTTTCAGAAATATTCCTGTGTTACATATATTGGCTTACAATTATTTTTCTTTGTCAGATGTTTGAATGTCAATTCTGTAGCAAAGCTTCTGCTGTTAAGAACATAGCTGTATGGGACCAACAAGCATAATTCTGGACCAGTATGCAGTCAAGTCGAGATATAGAGACTTTAGTCTGGGATAAACTGCATTGAGGGTACAGTTTATCTCGGACATGAAACTATTTCTTGAAATGAGTGTACGAATTTACTCGCATAGGACCTTGATCGGACCCTGAACTAAAGTCTCTAACCTTGACTCTTATATTCCAGCCCTGTTTAAGAAATAAAGATGCTTGTTGTTCAGAAAAGTAGAAAAGATACAGTGATAAGTTGTTCTGATGATGTTGTCTTTGCAACAGGGCGTGTTTGACGGAGTGACTGGCATTGTGAGGAAACCAATGGAGGGAGCTAAACAGGAGGGAGTCAGTGGATTCTTCAAAGGTTTGTGCTGATTTTTGTACCAGTAGTTGACGGGCGCTATGGCCTAGTGAATAAGACAACGCCCTCCTCAGCAGAAGGTCCTGGGTTCGAATCCCTGCTGCACCTGGTGGGGTAAAGCCGCAGTTTTGAAAGAATGTCTGCTATGTGCTACAGCTACTCGTTCCTCCAAGTCTGTTAATATTAGTTATCAACACCCAGCTTCCCTATGCCCACAGGCTAATTTACAGGCCGTCTCCAATTTTAGTCTGTGAGCACTTCGCATGGGCCATGGTTTGTGCGGGACGTGTTCAGTTTTCCTGGATAAGCTATTCGCTTTTGGTCGTCTGTGGTCCGTACTGTACAGAAGGATTAATTTTGATGTATTTTTGAAGTGTTTACAGTTTGTTTGTTTAATATCATAAGCAGTGTTGAAATGTTTGTAATGTAACTGTTTTGTCCGAGTGACATTTTTCTTTGCATTGCTTAGCACATTGCATCGGATCGACTGTTTTTGTTTGTCTTCTTAGAGGGGGGAATCGAGACGAGGTCGTGGTGTATACACATGTATGTGTGTGTCTGTGTGTGTGTAGAGCGATTGAGAGTAAACTACTGGACCGATCTTCATGAAACTTTACATGAGAATTCCTGGAAATGATATCCCCGGACGTTTTTTTCATTTTTTTTGATAAATGTCTTTGATGACGTCATATCCGGCTTTTTGTAAAAGTTGAGGCGGCATGGTCACACCTTCATTTTTCATTGAAATTTTGGCAAAGCAATCTTCAACGAAGGCCAGACTTTGGTATTGCATATCAGCTTGGAGTCTAAAAAAATTAATTGATGAGTTTGGTCATTAAAAATCAGAAAACTTGACTAAATGTAAAAACATGATACATTGACAAAAGTTATAACTGCTCGGAATATGAGTTTTTAGAACAATGTAAAATAATGCATACAATTGTTACACACAAATACAAACATACATGGACTCGCACAAATACGCACACAAAAGCACTGAAACACACTCACACACACACATTCACACACACACACACACTGGGTGAGACATGAAGCCTGTGCTGCGACTTCTGTCTTGTGTGTGGCGCACGTTATATGTCAAAGGAGCACCGCCCTGATATGTCCCTTCGTGGTCGGCTGGGCGTTAAGCAAACAAACACACACACACACACACACACACACACACACGCACACACATACACACACACACACACACACACACACACACACACACACACACACACACTCAGACACACTGAGTTCTGGCACACGAAGACACGAAAGTGAACGAAACAGTGACTTCCCCTTTTTTCTCGGTCCAGTAATCAGAGATACCACCATACTACTGTTTATCTAAACAGTTCCAGACACTTGCTGGATGGAGGGTGTGAGTGTCAGTTGCGCATCTGGAGGCCATTAATCAAATCTTCGTACTCGCAGAAAAATTCCTCCCGATCTTCTCCTTTAAGGGTGGCAATTTTTCTCATCTTCACATTTTCTGTTCATAACCTTTGTAGATTAACCTCCAGTTTTAAGACTCCCTCCTTTTTAAGACCTGATTTTCTCAGTTGTTTGAAGGTCTTAACAAGGTTGTTTGACTGTAACTGATGTCTAACTCTAAGAACAAGAAAGAAAAAAAAAGTGATTTGTGTCAGACACCATGCAGGTACAAAAATTACTGTAATATTTATTTATTTATTTATTTTTTTTTGTTTTTGTTTTGCCTCAGTTGCATGCAGTCCGCTTCAAGCTGAAAAATAAATGAAAAAAATGAAACCCTACGTTTGTTTTTTTTGGTTTTTTTTCTTTTTCTTTTTTTCTCTCTACAGCTGAGTGTCCTTCTTCATTGGCGTTTTATAAATTTCTCAATTGTGTGTGGTTTTCTACAATGGACAAAATCTTGCATCTTTAATGTTGGTTATTGTCTTACTGTAATAGTTCATTGACGTTGTTTTCCTTTCTCTAATGTATGCATATCATGTGACCGCCAGGTATGGGGAAGGGTCTGGTCGGCGTGGTGACTCGCCCCACCAGCGGTGTCATCGACTTCGCCAGCAGCTCCTTTGAGGGCATACGCAGGTAGGTAGTATTACTTCATTCCATTTCATCTAAACGTTAGAGTTACTGAACTTGTCATGTCAAGGTGTACGGAGCCTGCAGGGCTTTCAGTCATTCCTCAGGCCAAATTTCATTGACTCTCAAGCAAGGAGTCAAAATCTACAGTTTTATTACGAATAAATTTTGGTCCGTCTCCGGGCAGGAAAGCGTGCCTCTTTGGTGAGCGCCTCCTTCAGTTTCTCCACTTGTCCTCCAAAGAGGAGTGATTTGCCGATCGGGCCTGCTCTTGGGGCAAACTTAGTGCCCTGGGTTGCCTTCAGGCGCTGCATAAGGGTGTCTCTCTCTATTATCTGCATATCTCCGACGACCTGAAAGAGTTCCGGCAGAATGTTGAACGCCGAGTTGTTTAAATTGAGGCTGAGGCGGTGGACAGCAGCTGTGTCCAGGGATGGCCTAATCTCAAAATGTTAACTCGCCAACCCGGCGATACTTTCCCGCCAGGATTTTCGCTGGCCCGGTACATAACACATTTGTTGCATCTGCCGTGTTTATATGGCTTTGAAACTTGATATTACAGTGGTCGCCGGTTAATATGACCACTTTGGGACCGGGGTAAAATGGTCATAATAAGCGGCTGGTCATATTAACCGATGTTAGAGAAAACGACTAAAAAAAAAATCGCAAAACGAAACATTTTTGTGTAATTAATAATTGTAAGAAAATGTGTCTGTTCGAGACGTATGTGCTGTCCGGCAAAGCTCTGAAGTAAATCCCGGTTTCATCAGCATTGTAAATTTCCGATGGGGCATAATCTGCGAGCAGATTCGGAAGGACGTCGTCTTTCCATGTCTTAGCAGCATCAAAATCGGCGTCTTGGGCTTCACCGTGAATTTTATGAAATGTCAAGCCGTTGCGAACTTTCCAACGAGAAAACCATCCATCGGTTGGTTTGAATTCAGTGTGTCCGAGAGCCGTTACCAATTCTTCTGCTTTTGCCGTACACAACAATGGTCCATGAATTGGCGCGTTCTTTGCTCTCATCTTCTGGAACCACTGAAAAAGACCATCTTCCACATCTTTGTCTTTTCCATGTCGTAGGCGCTTTCGTTGCGGTGAATCCTGCGTTGCGCACTCCTTCCTCACGCTGTCTTCATTCTTGAGAATGTTTGTCAAAAATCCTCTGTTGACGCCCAACTGTGCAGCACTCTCACGCATACTACAGGATGGTAGAGCTTTAAATTTGTCAATAAGTTCTAGCTTTTCCTCGGCTGTACGATCTTGGCGTTTTCGTTTCGACATTGTTTCCTCTTGAATCAGACTGAAAGATTGGTTGGCTCGTGCTCTGTTTGCCAAAAAAAGAGAGAATAATGTTCGTGATCACTTTAGATTTATTCACGGGAAATAATGAAAAGATCGCACGCTTTTTTGCCTTTTTTATGACGCTCAGTCTCGGGGAAGAAAAGAGAGAGAATAATGATCGCGACATTAGAGATCATTGAGCACTGATCACTTTAGTTTCATTCACGAAAAAGAAAGAGAATATCGCACGTCTTTTTGCCTTTTTCAAAAAATCGTATGTATTTTTTCCCCCCGAGTGATTTCAAACTGAAAAAGATGTGAACTTGTTGCCATTTTCTCGAAACAATGTGGCCATATTAAGCGGCGTTGTGGTCATATTAAGCGGCTTTTTCTAATACATAACAAAGAAGGACAATTCCGGACCGGGTACAATTGGTCATAATACGCGGCTGGTCATATTAACCGCGGTCATATTAATCGGCGACCACTGTACAACCAAAAGTGTTGCATTGGACCAGAATTTTTACTGGCCAGGCAGTGGAGCTGCCAGGCAGTTTCTACTAGCCCGGCGGATATTTTACTCACCCCTGGCGATCAGGCAGATGATTTGGCCATCCCTGTGTGTCTGTTAAGGGGCTTACTCCTTAGGAGCGTTCCGAGCGCATTGGAGGTCAACTCATTGAGAGCTACCTGAACCAGTTGGCGTAGGATTCTAGAGATGCGTGTCCAAGTTTTCTTTGGTATGACCTGATCTTGAGGATGACCTTGCAAGCCAAATAACTCGACCTCTCTTAATTCCGTTTCTGGGTTTGTACCTGAGAAAGGGGCATCAGGGGTCTTGTACCAGGCCTTCTTAAATTCCACATCCGTCACCAACGCTGGTAGAGCTGCATCCGGCTTGTGGGCTGGTCCCGAGAGGTGGTCGTTAATCTTTTCTAAAATGAGAGCTGCTTACTTAGACAGTGGGAACGAGCTGGGTTTCTCTTCCTGTTCTGTGAGGAGGGAAGGCTTAATTGAGGAACTCTTCTTGGCGACCTGTGGGGCAAACTCCTCTTCTTTAAGGATGCGTAGGATCTCTGCCTTGCACCCCTGCATTAGCCCGTCGGTGGATTTCGAAGGTTCCGGCTCCGAGTTCCAGGTGTTAACATTGGATGATGGTGACCTCTCTCTCCAGTCAGACAAAAGGCTGAAAAGCCTAAGCGAAGCGAAACACGTCCGTAGCCACTGAGCGCTGAGTCGAGAATGATTACAATATGGCGGCAAGGTCAGGAAGTCACGTGACTTTGTCCTGTTTATGGGTCAAGGTAGCTCTTTTTTTAGGGTTGCCTCCCTTGTTACCAAGGTGATGGGATACAGCGTTCTAGCACTAGACTGAAGTAAATTGCTAAATGTGAGTTGGGTTAAGATGTGTAATTTAATCAGTCCCGCATGACCATATCGGTTGAAGGGATGTATAAAAATAACAACCAACCAACCAGTGCTATACACCTGAAATGAGACAGGAAATCAACATGCATCGGTCCTGCATGGTCATATCGGTTGAAGGGATGTTTAACTAGAGGGGGCCCGGTAGCTCAGTTGGTAGAGCACTGGACTTGTGATCGAAAGGTCGCAGGTTCGAATTCGTGCCGGGACGGACACGGGTCAACTTTATGTGCAGACCCAGAGACGGAAGCCATGTCCCACCCCCGTGTCATCACAATGGCATGTAAAAGACCTTGGTCATTCTGCCATAAGTGCAGGTGGCTGAATACACCTAAACACGCAGACACCTGGGTAGCGCGACTCCGTTGCTGCTAGCTTTCCACTGGGAGGAAGCGACCCGAATTTCCCAGCGATGGGACAATAAAGTAATGAAAAAGAAAAAGAGAAACAAAAAAACACTCTAGCCCAGAGTTTCATTTTCTTCTTCCCACCACTGATCTTTCCTATGGTCTTCTGAATTAAGAATCTCATGATTTCGGCCTTGCACCTATCCATAGCGAGTGTCAAAGTCTTTGTGGTCAAGTCCGAGTTTGGTTGCGCTGCCAGTACAGATTCCGCTCTCGATGACGTAGGTGTTCTACAGCGCCAGTCCGTGACGTCAGAAATTCTTTCCGAATGACTAGACACTCACTCTGTCAGAGTAATCGTCAGCAAACGCCCTCTCCCTTTTGAAATATCTGTATCTCTGCTGGCTAAGTGGTTTGTTTCCTGCTCGGGGAGATGCCTCTTTCCTCAGTCGAATGACTAGACTCTCTGTCAGAGTAATCGTCCGCAAACGCCCTCACCCATTTGAAGTCACTGTATCTTGGCTGGCTAAGTGGTACGTTTCCTGCTCGGGGGGGTGGGGGGGGGGGGGGGGGGGGGGGGGGGGAATCCTCAGACACTGAAAAGATCTAGATCTTGTTGTGAAACAACCCTGGGGTGGCACTCCTTCTTCACAAAGGCTGACATGGAGGTCAGAACAGAAACGCTGTCATCAGTAGCTGGGGTCTTGTACAGCTGTCGCGGATCCCATTAATAACAATGGTTAGCTACTCGGTCCATGTTTTTGACTGTCTTTCACGAAATTGGAGGTACTCTCTGCCGTTACTCACTGTCCTCCTGCAGGGACACGTCTCCCCACTGCATGTGTGTGTGAGGAGTTTATAACGCTGTCAACATGCCAAGGTGATAATCCGAAGTCTGTGCGTGATGTGTCTGAAATCTTTGGCGACGAACGATGAGCGCTGCCCTGTCGCCGTGTAAAAAACATACGCGGGTCTCCGACCAAAAGGTTACTCTGAGGCAAGTTTTCCCTTAAACTGTGCAACGAACACAAAAGAAGCATCTGCAGAATTTCCTTGGATCAAGCGTCAACCTGTCGGCGTCAACAAGCTGACAGCAATCATGAAGAACATGTGCAGAAAAGCTGGGATTATCAACCCAATGACCATTTTCCCTGATGCTACCCTGACAAATACCAATGGCTGTAATGCTATATATGGCCTAATAAATTCTTGTTCTTGTTCTTGTTATATAGTCCTCGATTTTGAAGCTGCGATTTCAACATCGCACTGGGTGTTTATTTCTAACTCTCTCAATTTGGCTTCTCTTTCTTCTCTCTGCACCAGAACTTGTCTTTCTGCTTCTTCTCTCTGCATCTGTCTTTCCTGAAATTTATCTCTTTCCTTCATGACGAATGTAAGCTGAAGAAGCCTAATCCGTAATTAGACTTGGTCATTTTCGTATTTTACGAATTGATATATTCTTTTTCCCCCCTTCGCAGCCTCTTTTTCCGGGAAGACTAAGTTGGCTGCGGGCCCCGCGTGCATATGGCCGCCGAAGGAATTATACCCTTTCAGTTTCCAGTCATATGCCAGCTGTTCCCTGCCCTAACCCTAGTACGCTGTCAAAAACCTTGATCCGAAAGCACACCAAATTTGGTTAAAGAAATCTTAGATTATTTACAGTTGAACTTTAAATTCGGTGAATTTTGCAAGTGTATTGACAGCTTACTGAAGGTTAAGGAACAATGTGAATCTGAAATTAGCAAAGAAGTCTCAATATTCTGAGCATATGATTGAAGTCAACCCCCCCTCAAAGTCTGTTGCGAAGATGTCCAGGCCTGCTTGAGTAAGATGGACATCGTCCGGCGCCAAAAAGTTCACTTTGTTTAGTACGGGGTGGGCAATGAAGGTCCTGCCTGCATGCCCCTTTAAACAAGCTCCTAGCGCGGTGTTGGTATTGCCTGCGCACAGTCTTAGCAGCTCCAGTCTTTGAAAAATATCGCCAGTTTGTTCTGGGTAGCATATCAGATAAAATCAACTTGCTTGAAGGGTAGTTTAAACTCGTCGCGATATAACCTTCGTGGTTGAAAACGACGTTAAACACCAAATAAAGAAAGAAAGGTAGTTTAAACGAAGGACAGTAACCAATTCGCGCACGGCATGGTGCCACTGCCAGCTGTCTAGGAGGCCAATGTCATTTGCTCCGACATGGAGAACTATATATGCAGGGTGGGTTGTTGTTATGCTGCTCTGTAGCAGCGCAATCACGTCCTTGATGCGCAGGCCTGGTTTGCCGACGAAGGTGTACGGGAGGGGAATGCAGAGGTGCCTCCTGGTTGCGTGGAGGTATGACTGCAGCCGGGTAACGAGGCTGGAACTGGCAATGAGAATATGCCTCTTCTTCTTTCTTCTTCTCGATCGCTCATGAGAATGCCTGAAACTAAACCGACCTGATTGTAAATAGTTTTAAGCATGGAAGTATAATTATTGCTAAACTAAACCTAAGACTTTAAAATTGGCAATCTAGTGGCTGCTCCGCCTGGCGTCTGGCATTATGGGGTTAAGTGCTAGGACTGGTTGGTCCAGTGTCAGAATAATGTACGTGACTGGGTGAGACATGAAGCCTGTGCTGCGACTTCTGTCTTGTGTGTGGCGCACGTTATATGTCAAAGCAGCACCGCCCTGATATGGCCCTTCGTGGTCGGCTGGGCGTTAAGCAAACAAAAACAACAACAAAAACAAATAATGGTTGAAGAGATGTCAATAAAAAGTTCAAACAATAACCAAGCCTACACACTTGAACTGAGAAAAGAAGCAAAGTTGCATCATGTCATTTGAAGGACGTTAAAACAAAAAACTACCAACCATATACATTTGAAATGAGAAAGGAAACAAACTTCCTCGGTCCCACATGGCCGTAGCGGTTAAACTTAAAGGGACGTTAACAAAAAGTTAATACAATAACCAATCCTTTTACACACTTGAACTGAGAAGACAGCAAAGTTGTATCGGTCCCTCATGGCCATGTCATTTGAAGGGACGTTAAAAAAAATATATAAAAAAACCGACCAACCATATATACATTTTAAATGAAAAAGGAAACAAACTTGCATTGGTCCCACATGGCCATAGTGGTTGAAGGGACGTTGACAAAAAGTTAATAAAATAACCAATCCTTATACACATGTAGACCTCACTACAATGAAACAGGGTCTGCAGTTCAACCACACACACTTCACTCAGACTGCAGAGCCTCACACCGCTGAAAATAAAGACGACTGAAACGGTTCTCTTGTTTTATTTCATTTCTTGTATGAATGGAACATTCAGGAAAAACTGTGGCCCTTGATTAGGACACACCGATCTCTGTATATTTCTCAACACATTACATTCAGCAACACCCTTTCAGTTTCATGGCGGGACAGATCGAAGAGCAATATCCCAGCAGTCTCGCGGCAGAAAACGATAACCTTTTTACATGCCTCCAAAATAATATCTTTCTTTCACCCCATCAAAATTACAACATTTAATCCAAAGTCTAATACAGCAAAAAGAAAAAGATAAATCAATTATAAAAACTCAATTGGGTTGAAGGTCATAATTACATTCAAGGGACACAACTACTCAGCTCAACAAATCTGTATCAATTTGTCTTGTTACTTCCCTTTGACTAGTAACCACACAATTTATTATTTATCAATAAAAATAGTGGGGGTTACACACACTTGAACTGAGAAAGGAAGAGAAGTTGTATCAGCCCAGGCGACCATATCATTTGATAAGGGACATTAGAAAAACATTGTTAAACAAACGACCAACCATATACAGTAAAACCAAACCAATCCCACACTCCTGTCTGCTGAAGGGACATTTAATATCATATTCTTACTCCGAATCACATTAGCATTGAGTCACCTGAGATGCTTATCACTGAAAAACGCTTACCCGGCTAAAGAATTTAAAGGGAAGCAACCCCATCACCAAAACGAAAGTGAAAGTAGCTTTGGTAATGGGCCAGTACACCGGGAGTTACCTCCCATACGGGTGTATGCCACGTCACTTCCTCTAG
>NC_090260.1:30616655-30683365 GCF_037325665.1 Littorina saxatilis | reverse complement strand
GTGGGGACGAACTCACGCTGACAGCGGCCAACTGGATACAAATCCAGCGCGCTACCGACTGAGCTACATCCCCGCCCTATCTCTAGCTGTTTCTTCAGTTTTCTCGGACTCAGTCTGTTTTGCAGGTTGTCTTTAACTCTTTAACTCTTTAACTCTTTATTCTTTGGTGTTTTTCAGGTGGTTACTACTCGGGTTCAAGCGAGAGTTCAGTTTCCAGGACTCGTTGCGCTGTTTCGAGATCATGAGCAGCCATCATCTAGAGTTACATTCCCTGACTGCAGAGAGGGCGCTCATGAAGGAAGAGATGAACGAATTTGCCAACTCAGGTATTGGTGGGGTGCGGTGCGGGCAACGGTTGGGGGGGGGGGGGGGGGGGGGGGGCGGGAGGGGGGGGGAGGGGGGGGGGGTTTGGAGAGTAAGGGTGAGATGTGAATGTGTGTTTGAGAGAGAGTCAGTGCTTCAGAGCTGCCAGGTCGTGAAACAGCTTCTCCTGCGGGAGGGGGGGGGGGGGGGGGGGGGGGGGGGAAGAGGGGTTCTCGTCATCGTGAGAGATGCAGAAGGGGAGAGGGTGTGTGTGTGATAGAGAGAGAGAGAGAGAGATTTTGGGTGTGACAGACAGAGACAGAAATTGTGTGTTTGTGTGTGAGAGATATAGAGAGTGTGTGTTTGTGTGTGAGAGAGAGATATAGAGAGTGTGTGTTTGTGTGTGAGAGAGAGATATAGAGAGAGTGCGTTTGTGTGTGAGAGAGAGATATAGAGAGTGTGTGTTTGTGTGTGAGAGATATAGAGAGTGTGTGTTTGTGTGTGAGAGAGAGATATAGAGAGTGTGTGTTTGTGTGTGAGAGAGATATAGAGAGTGTGTGTTTGTGTGTGAGAGAGAGATATAGAGAGTGTGTTTGTGTGTGAGAGAGAGATATAGAGAGTGTGTGTTTGTGTGTGAGAGAGAGATATAGAGAGTGTGTGTTTGTGTGTGAGAGAGATATAGAGAGTGTGTGTTTGTGTGTGAGAGATATAGAGAGTGTGTGTTTGTGTGTGAGAGAGAGATATAGAGAGTGTGTGTTTGTGTGTGAGAGAGAGATATAGAGAGTGTGTGTGTGTGAGAGAGAGAGATATAGAGAGTGTGTGTTTGTGTGTGAGAGAGAGATATAGAGAGTGTGTGTTTGTGTGCGAGAGAGAGATATAGAGAGTGTGTGTTTGTGTGCGAGAGAGAGATATAGAGAGTGTGTGTTTGTGTGTGAGAGAGAGATATAGAGAGTGTGCGTTTGTGTGTGAGAGAGAGATATAGAGAGTGTGTCTGTGTGTGAGAGAGAGATAAAGAGTGTGTGTTTGTGTGTGAGAGAGAGATATAGAGAGTGTGTGTTTGTGTGCGAGAGAGAGATATAGAGAGTGTGTGTTTGTGTGCGAGAGAGAGATATAGAGAGTGTGTGTTTGTGTGTGAGAGAGAGATATAGAGAGTGTGTGTTTGTGTGTGAGAGAGAGATATAGAGAGTGTGTGTTTGTGTGTGAGAGAGATATAGAGAGTGTGTGTTTGTGTGTGAGAGATATAGAGAGTGTGTGTTTGTGTGTGAGAGAGAGATATAGAGAGTGTGTGTTTGTGTGTGAGAGAGAGATATAGAGAGTGTGCGTTTGTGTGTGAGAGAGAGATATAGAGAGTGTGTCTGTGTGTGAGAGAGAGATAAAGAGTGTGTGTTTGCGAGAGAGATGTATGAGTTGCGCCTTTGTGTCATACTCAAAACCCCTGTATGCACACACTAAATTTTCTTTATGATGCTGTACAGTTTTCAGAAAATGTTCTGCTGGATCTGTATCGACGTGAAATTGTAGATTTAATCTTACTGACATGGCCATAATGTTTTTGTGAAGGGTTCAGCATTATATCGAGATGAGCGTTCCATGGATCATATGTCGCTGAAAAATGTGCCTTCCGATAACAAGAATATGAACGCCTTTATCTTTGGACCCTCTAAAGTTCCACTGAGAATGTCCAAGACCTTATATAGTATATTAAAGTTGGGGGTCAGGGGGCCTGTAGGTAGTACTGCTTCTGTGGGGAACCCTGGTGTATGTCGAGCCAACTATACTTCGGGAAATCATGTGCAGTACGTCACTAATTGTTCTTCTATTTAAGGAAAGTACAGTTCCCATTGTTTGTAACCTGTTTGTGTAGATTTTATCAGGCGGAGATTCTTGCTCGACCAACCTGGCGCAAGTAAAGGAGTACAGTTTGTTTGTTTGTTCGTTCATGGGCTGAAACTCCCACGGCTTTTACGTGTATGACCGTTTTTACCCCGCCATTTAGGCAGCCATACGCCGCTTTCGGAGGAAGCATGCTGGGTATTTTCGTGTTTCTATAACCCACCGAACTCTGACATGGATTACAGGATCTTTTTCGTGCGCACTTGGTCTTGTGCTTGTGCGTGTACACACAGGGGGTGTTCGGACACTGAGGAGAGTCTGCACACAAAGTTGACTCTGAGAAATAAATCTCTCGCCGAACGTGGGGACGAACTCACGCTGACAGCGGCCAACTGGATACAAATCCAGCGCGCTACAGACTGAGCTACATCCCCGCCCCAAGGAGTACAGCGAAACCCCCCCTTTAAGACCTCCTCCATGTTAAGACCTTAATGCTTTTTCACATTTCGTGGTCATAACCTCTGCAAATACCGGCACGGTTGGCCTAGTGGTAAGGCGTCTGCCCCGTGATCGGGAGGTCGTGGGTTCGAACCCTGGCCGGGTCATACCTTAGACTTTAAAATTGGCAATCTAGTGGCTGCTCCGCCTGGCGTCTGGCATTATGGGGTTAGTGCTAGGACTGGTTGGTCCGGTGTCAGAATAATGTGACTGGGTGAGACACGAAGCCTGTGCTGCGACTTCTGTCTTGTGTGTGGCGCACGTTATATGTCAAAGCAGCACCGCCCTGATATGGCCCTTCGTGGTCGGCTGGGCGTTAAGCAAACAAACAAACAAACAAACCTCTGCAAATTAACCTCCATTTTAAGACTTCTGCCTTTTTAAGACCTGATTTTCTCAGATTATTTGAGGTTATAAAAGGGTACAGGGTCGTTCTACTGTACACGTTTGAGGTGTTTGTGTTGATTTTATCAGGCGGAGACGCTCGTTCGACCAACCTGGCGCATGTGAAGGAGTACACGTTTGAGGTGTTTGTGTGCGCTGCCATCCTGATGGAGAGTCGTGAGGAGCTGGCAAAGTGCACTGACCCTGGCATGGTCTTTACCTTCATAAACAAGTTGGTTGCTTTTTTGTGATAATGTGTGTGTGTGGGTGGGGGGTATTAGGGTTGGTGGTGTGTGCCTGTGTGTGTGTGTGTGTGAGAGAGAGAGAGAGAGAGAGAGAGAGAGAGAGAGAGAGAGAGAGAGAGAGAGAGAGAGAGAGAGAGAGAGAGAGAGAAAGAGAGAGAGAGAGAGTTTGTGCGTGCGTGTGTGCCTGTGCCTCTGTGTGTGTGTGTGGACGTGTGTATGTGTGTGTGTGAGAGAGAGAGAGAATCAGACGAACAGTCTCAAAGACAGAAAAGGAGAAACTAAGAGAGGGAAGTGCGCTGTTCAAGTACATATCGGTCACAGGTTCTGCTTTGTATTATGCCAACATTTTTGCTTGCTTGATACAGAAATCTCACTTAGTTTTTTGTGCATGCTTTTATCTATTTGCCTTCGATATTTGCACTGTTAGAAGCATCCCTATAACATACAATAAATAATTATTACTCTGCTAGTAATGGAGGACATCATGCAACACTTTTGACTTGTGTTTTCCAGCCTCAAGTTTGATCTGGACGACGTTCTCACCAAAGCGGAGAAACTCTTCTTCACTTACTGCAAGAAGACCGTCAGCGAGAGTTTCGAGCTGATCGACTCCAACATGTCCAAGCGCAGTCGATCTCCGTTCACCTCCTTGTTCCATAAAAGCTCATGATTTTTGAAGAAAGGACAAGAACGCAAAGACTGCGATATCAGTATACTGCAAAATCTCCTCACAATTTGACGAGTGAGCGAAATCCAACTTGAACAGCCTGCCTTGAAAGAGATTCTAGAGGAATGCATGAAGATACTTTGTTCTGGCGCTTGGAAAGATTTGACTGAGCATTTGGAATGAAAGAGTAGGTGTGTGTGTAGGGGGGGGGGGGGGATGGGGGAGGAAAGGGGTGTGTGTTTGGGGATGAGAGTGAGTTTTTATTGAAGGCAATTTGACCCACGCTAATATTTTATATACGGTACTTTCGGGACTATAAGGCGTAACTTTTTACCTCAACTTTTACCTCTGTGCCCTATCGCCAAATGTATGGAGTGCAGATATACCAACATTGCTATACAACGAAAGGGAACACTCCCTCGATCTTGTAAATCAATCAATATGAGGCTTATATCGCGCGTATTCCGTGGGTACAGTTCTAAGCGCAGGGATTTTTTAAAAAATTTTTAAAAATATTTTTATTCAAGGCGCAGGGATTTATTTATGCCGTGAGAGATGGAATTTTTTTTACACAATACATCACGCATTCACAATGGCCAGCAGATTGCAGCCATTTCGGCGCATATCCTACTTTTCACAGCCTATTATTCCAAGTCACACGGGTATTTTGGTGGACATTTTTATCTATGCCTATACAATTTTGCCAGGAAAGACCCTTTTGTCAATCGTGGGATCTTTAACGTGCACACCCCAATGTAGTGTACACGAAGGGACCTCGGTTTTTCGTCTCATCCGAAAGACTAGCACTTGAACCCACCACCTAGGTTAGGAAAGGGGGGAGAAAATTGCTAACGCCCTGGCCCAGGGTCGAACTCGCAACCTCTCGCTTCCGAGCGCAAGTGCGATACCACTCGGCCACCCAATCTTGTGATAGGCATGTTTCTGCTTCCATGACCCCGACAAAGTTTCCACTCAGACATCCAAGGCGTCAGTGTCATAGTTAAAACTCGGTCATTGACCCAGGGTCAGAAGGTCAGTGTCTGTAAACTAGGACAGGCAGGTGGTCTCAGCTGAAAGTATAGTCATGACCTGAGGTCACAAGGCCAAACAGCTCTGAGAATGCAGACTTTATTTCACTGCAGATAGGGAGAAAACGTATTTCCATTCTGTATTTCCTTTGACTTGCGGCCAATACACCAGAAGCACCTATTGTGTGGATTTTTCTCATTTTAAACTTGAAAAAGGGGATTGTGGCTTTTAAAACGAAGCGCCTTATAGTCTTTTTTCTTACAGTGTTTATTGTCTTGAACTGAGTCTCCGTCTACTATACTGTCCGAGCATATGAAATTATCAAAAATGCTTTGGAGAAGGGGAGTTGATGGGGAGGAGAGAATGTATGTTTTAACAAAAGACAATGGCACACATTCCAATGGAACTGCATAAGAGACAGGGGTGGGACCCTCGGGGCGGGGACGTAGCTCAGTTGGTAGCGCGCTGGCTTTGTAGCCAGTTGGTCGCTATCAGCGTGGGTTCGATCCCCACGTTCGGCGAGAGATTTATTTCTCGGAGTCAACTTTGTGCAGACTCTCTTCGGTGTCCGAACACCCCCGTGTGCACACATGCGCACGAAAAAGATCCCACGTTCACAGCGAAAGTCTCAGGGCTTGGAAAACACGAAGACACGCATGCATCATCTCTCGTCTCCGATTATCATGATCGTATTTCGATACTTTGACGAGACAAACCCAATGCTGGTGTGTCGAAGAAGACAGCCACAGCGGGCTTGTTCGAATCAAAGTATCACACCATATCTTCAACGTATTACCAATACCTGTCCCAATATAGACCAGTTGGTCTAAGAGGACGTTAAACCCTAATAGTCAGTGGGACCCTCTTGTGATGAAAAAAGAGGAAATCCCAGGGGGGTTCGGGGGCATGTTCCCCCTGTTTTTTTTTAAATGGTACAGTAAAATCTGTGCAATCTGGTGCATTCTGAGACTAAAACTCAACTCGTTTGAATCAGGTAAAAAAGACATTCTCCTCAACCCCACCCCCCCCTCCAAAAAATAAAGAAAAAAAATCTCAACCAAACATAAAAAACACACAACAATGGTAACATTGTAATGGTGCATATTTACGTTATGAACCATATGTATCCATAATCCAATACTGGCAATAGTATATTATGATCCAAGTGACGCCCCAATGTATTGAGGCTCAACATGAATATTAGTTATCAGGAGTTTTCAGTCAGCACAATTTAACTCTCAAGCCTCCAGTGTTCTGTTCCATCTTCACTTCTCTCCATATCATTCAGTCAACAAGTTATAAATACTGTCATGAAATGGGACGCGAAAAAATAGATTACTCCAGCGGAATTCGTAAGTTGTGTCATCGGAAATCCACGGATTCGCGGAAAAGTCCCACCCCTGAAGAGAGAGGAGAGGAGATTCTGGAGAAGAAGAGTTTAGGGGGGGGGGGGGGGGGGGGGGGGGGGGGGGGGGGAAGGAATTGTTGAGGGGGTTTGATGTAGTGTTGTATATGCCATGTGTCTGTGTAGACATTTGGACATATGCATATTTAGAGCACTGCCTCAGAGAGAAAATATTCTGTGCTTGCGTCAATCATCTTTCATATTTCTTCCCAGTGAAACTCGGGCCTTGAATTGACAGTTTGTGCATGAACTGCACATACAGTACTTAACCTTGAATCAAAAATCAACAAATCAGTCAACCAGAAAATACTCCAATTTGTTAGTGTTAATAGTCAGTATTCCATTATTTGACGGGCGCTGTGGCGTGGTGGTAAGACGTCGGCCTCTTAATCGGAAGGTCGAGGGTTCGAATCCCGGTCGCTGCCGCCTGGTGGGTTAAGTGTGGAGATTTTTCCGATCTCCCAGGTCAACTTATGTGCAGACCTGCTAGTGGCTTATCCCCCTTCGTGTGTACACGCAAGCACAAGACCAAGTGCGCACGGAAAAGATCCTGTAATCCATGTCGGAGTTCGGTGGGTTATAGAAACACGAAAATACCCAGCATGCTTCCTCCGAAAGCGGCGTATGGCTGCCTTAATGGCGGGGTAAAAACGGCCATACACGTAAAATTCCACTCGTGCAAAAACACGAGTGTACGTGGGAGTTTCAGCCCACGAACGCAGAAGAAGAAGAAGAATTATTCCATTAGTGCAAACTGAATGCGTCTGACTGTGTGAACGGAGACAGGTAACAGGGGTTATGGATGGAGGGAGTGCTGGAGGAGGGGGGGGGGGGGAGTGGTAGAGGTGGGGGGGGGGGGGGGGGGGGAGGAAAAAGCAGAGAGGGGTAGTTTTATTTTGTGTACAGTGAAACCATCTTTATAAGACAACCCAAAATCTCAAAATCCAGGTCTCAAAGGGGAGTAAATGTACAGAAATTATAAGAAAAAAAGTCTCAAAAAAGGGGTGGGGGGTCTTAAATGGGGGCCTTAAATCGAGGGTTCCACTGTGATTTTTCCAGAACTCATGCCTGTGAATATATACTGAACGGCAAAAGTTAGGGACCGCCCTTGAAAAAACCAGGCCGTCCTGACCTGGGCCTCTCCAGAACGCTTGTTGGTGGCCTGGAACTTCTGATGCAGCCTGACCACGACAGAATGGGACACTCCAAGTCGTCTGCCCACTTCTCGCTTATTGCTTACGCCGTCTTGCAGCCATGCGATGGTTCGGGCTTTGTTGAAGGTGGTCACCTTTCGTCTGGGAGGCATAGTGAGAAGATGGTGGCTAGTGGAAAATCGCGGGCCTATAAAGCCTAACTGGTGACAATAGTTCACTCTCAACACATCCCCCCCTGCACGTGCATAACGAATTTTTCATCTTTCCCGCCCAGGCTTGCCCACGCGCCAGCGTAAAAATGGTCCACTTTTTGCAGTTTGGCAGTTTCTGTCTCGTGCCCAAGCAAGGCCTCCGTGGATCCCGAGCAAGTTTCCTGCTAACACAGCATTGCTCACCCACTGGTGTGACTACGGCCTGACAACCATTTGGTTTTATAAACTTAGGAACAAGGAGTTTGGCACAGATGAAGTCAGCTGGTTTTTTCAAGGGCGGTCCCTAACTTTTGCCGTTCAGTATAGTCGGACTGCCCTTTCCTGAAGTCACCCACACATGAATGACAAAAAAAGAATGTTTGTAGTCAAATGAATGGTCATGGATGTTCTGTACGTGTCGAAGATGGTGCTTCTCCATATCAGTGTTATCCGTTTGGCAGACATATTGAATATGAATGACAAGGGGCTTAAAGTCAGTTAATAGTCCAAGCTCCTGTAGGTGAAGGTCATGTCTCTTGTTTTCTTTATTTTTTTCCAGGGTCCTTTGTGGGTTTTTTGCCCAGACTCGTCTGATAATTTTCAGTCTCAAACTTGGCAGGTAGGAAAGATGCCGAGTTTCGACTGTTAAATTTGCATTTATTTTTCCATACAATTATGTAGTCTGCTGTTTTGTACCGATCTGGTGCAACCTGAGCCAACAAATTACCCAACTACCTTCCCAAACTGTCAATATAAAGACAAAGGCCAGCTCATAGGAAGGTCTGAGGGCATGCCCCCCTGGAAAATTTAAAAAAAAAGGAAAATAGAGCAATCTCGTGCAATCTGCCATTATTTTTATTTTTATTTTTGCAAAATTATTTTTTAATTTTTTAATTTAAAATTAAAAAAAAATGTTAATACATTGTTTTAGGCTTGGGGGGGGGGGGGGGGGGAGTGGGGGTCGGGAACCCCCCCTGGATCTGCCCCTGATTTATAATGTTAATGGATTGGGCAAATCACTTAATTTTCCAGATTGACACAGATATCGGTTACAGAATTATAATTCAGCAAAAACTGCTCACACAGAAAGCAGATATAGGTTAATTATGGATGTTTTGTCAGATAGGTTAATTATGGATGTTTTGTCAGATAGGTTAATTATGGATGTTTTGTCAGATAGGTTAATTATGGATGTTTTGTCAGATAGGTTAATTATGGATGCTTTGTCAGATAGGTTAATTATGGATGTTTTGTCAGATAGGTTAATTATGGATGTTTTGTCAGATAGGTTAATTATGGATGTTTTGTCAGATAGGTTAATTATGGATGTTTTGTCAGATAGGTTAATTATGGATGCTTTGTCAGATAGGTTAATTATGGATGTTTTGTCAGATAGGTTAATTATGGATGTTTTGTCAGATAGGTTAATTATGGATGCGTTGTCAGATAGGTTAATTATGGATGTGTTGTCAGATAGGTTAATTATGGATGTTTTGTCAGATAGGTTAACCCTTTCATGACGGGCCACGAGTTTACTCGGGTCCCACACACTGCTCTACTGGACGGGCCACGAGTATACTCGGGTCCGACGGAGTGTTCCAGTTCCTTTCCCATTCCGATTTTTCACAGTGGCCAAAGGGAAATAACTGCGCTAAACTTCCTGCTGAAGCCTCGTGGGATGTTGTCGGCACATGTTGGTGGATTTGCGATTGTTTTTTGTATACTTTTGAAGGAAATATGGAAGAAAAGCCGGCACGTCAACTTCGTCGTACATTCACTACACATGAAGCGATTCAGGAACTGTTTCTAAACAGTGATAGCGATGGAGATTCGGACTTTGTTGTTGATGAAGCAGACCGAAGTGAGTCGAGTGACGATGAAGATTTCTTTGTTCCACAACCAAGTACATCTACTGAGCGATTTTGTGGTCGTACATACGGTACAACGTACCCCACCCCAACCCCAGAGCAGAGGTGTGGGCGTGGTCCAAGGTGAGAGAGTGTCTCTGCATTTAAAGAGCATTACTGTTACAATGTACAGTACAATGTTGTGTGTGGTGGGGGTTTGTGTGTGTGTATGTGTGGTGTTTTGTGTGGTGTTTTTTGTGTGTGTGTGTGTGTGTGTGTGTGTGTGTATTTTTTGGCAATTTTTTAAAACGTGGTACCCATTTTTGACAAAATATCAGGAAATTAATTCAGTCCAGGGAGAGTAACTCTATCAGAAAAATACAGTCATGAAAGGGTCAATTATGGATGTTTTGTTTGTTTATGCATCCAAGTAGAAGCATTCTCTTATTCTGTGTAAAAGCTTGGATGCATGTGTGGTTACAATGAGCTTCTTTTTTTTTTTCACTGTAAGAATGTAATCTTTGATATAAAAATCTAATCTGTTTTTGTAATTCAATCAAGTTGGCGTTTTAATGAAACAGATCCTGTGATTGGTCAGAATGCCCCAACTCATTAACAAGAAGGGCAAAGCCCATACGACTCACATGCTTTACACATTTTTCCTACCAAAATACATGTGACCTTGACCCAAGGTCAAGGTCATCCAAGGTCATGCAACACAAAGCTGTTAATTCAAGACATAGGAAGTACAATGGTGCTTATTGGCTCTTTCTACCATGAGATATGGTCACTTTTAGTGGTTCACTACCTTATTTTGGTCACATTTCATAAGGGTCAAAGTGACCTTGACCTTGATCATATGTGACCAAATGTGTCTCATGATGAAAGCATAACATGTGCCCCACATAATTTTTAAGTTTGAAACAGTTATCTTCAATAGTTCAGGGTCAAGGTCACTTCAAAATATGTATACAATCCAACTTTGAAGAGCTCCTGTGACCTTGACCTTGATGCAAGGTAAACCAAACTGGTATCAAAAGATGGGGCTTACTTTGCCCTATATATCATATATAGGTGAGGTATTCAATCTCAAAAACTTCAGAGAAAATGGGAAAAATGTGAAAAATAGCTGTTTTTTAGGCAACATTTATGGCCCCTGCGACCTTGACCTTGAAGCAAGGTCAAGATGCTATGTATGTTTTTGGGGGCCTTGTCATCATACACCATCTTGCCAAATTTGGTACTGATAGACTGAATAGTGTCCAAGAAATATCCAACGTTAAAGTTTTCCGGACGGACGTCCGGACGGACGGACGTCCGGACGGACGGACGGACGGACGGACGGACGGACGGACGACTCGGGTGAGTACATAGACTCACTTTTGCTACGCATGTGAGTCAAAAATTCTCCTCTCCCTGCCTTTCACGCCTGGTGGCGTGTAGGGCAGCTCATTAAAAATTACCGGTCATTAATTGTCGATAACCACTTGCTAAAAAAGCCATTAACCACCTGCTGGCGAGGCGCATTGATACAACCTCAACTAGTCTCGGTCAGCTTTGAGGGTCATTTTACAAGAAGGAAATATAAAGGCCAACGAAATACCGAGACGAGAGGTATGCGAAGTGATGACGTCGAATACGTGACGTAAGTTGATGCATGAATTCTTCCGGACTACGTCAGTCAATTCCAAAGATCGCTTTGGTGAGAAAAAGAATTTGTTTTAGAGTTTGCTGTTCAGAAACCCGTCAAAAAAGAAGGGAAAATTTATGTGAAAGAAAACAAAACAGGAGCAGAGTGATACGATAGGAATAGAGAGACATATTTCTTGGGACTTGACCCTTGCAGGTAGGTGGACTGAAAGTAGTGTGTGAACAGAACAGAACCAATTTACATGAATACCATCGCATGAAAGCAGGAAAGAGATCGTCGTCAGATTGAATTACAATAACATTAACATGCTTCCATTTGAAACTTCTCGGTCTTCATCGTGGATTGACGACCTCCCAAAGTCTAATTGAAGCCCTCCGTCGCTTCGCTCCGTCGGGCTTCAATTAGCTTTTGTCGGGCGTCAATCCACGATGACGACCTCTTTTCAAATGGAAGCATGTTAATGTGTAATTGATGTAAGAAACATTTTACAGTGGAACCCCCCTTTTAAGACCCCCAAAACTCTAAGAAAAGTGGGTCTTAAAAAGCAGGGAGTTTTAAATGGGGGGGGGGGGGGGGGGTCCTAAAAGGTGGGGTGGGGGGGGGGGGGGGTTCTACTGTACAACGTTTTTATAGATGGATATTTCTTTTCCACAGGGTATTATTTACTTGCACCTCAGTTACACAAACCACTGTCTCGCATTGACATCTGAAGTTTTATATTTTGCTAATATTTTTCTGGATGGAGCCTTTTGTGTTAAAAGTACATATATATGGAAGAGAAATGGGTGAACTGTCTTGAGACAGATTATTCTTTTGTTAAGCTTTTAGTGCCAATGTTGTGTATTTCTCATTTATTTTGAATGCTAATTAGCAGTACTGATGAGTATTTCAAGAAACCATTGTTTTTCTGTTTTTGCCCTTTTGTTTTTTGATGTTCACTGTCGCTTGTTTTCTTCAGGCATTGTCAATTTTACTGAGAAAATGAATGGCATGTAAGTTAATTATAACGTCTAAAGTATTATTTGTTATTAATGCAGTACATATTGTCTTGGTTAATGTATTTATTTATTGTTAACATCCAGGTATTGTAATATGTTTGCTTGTGATACTCACTTAATTATTACCCACAATACTTTAATATGTTATAGAGTTCAGGTAATATTCCACAACCCAGGTATTTTTGAATGTCCTCAGTTGAAATCCTTATTTCTATACAATCATCTTATCGATAATCCTTCTGACATTTTTTATTTATTTATTTAGATAAGCCTCACAACCAATCTCTCTCTTACCCCCCGCGGGTTAGGGGGAAGAATTTACCCGATGCTCCCCAGCATGTCGTAAGAGGTGACTAACGGATTCCGTTTCTCCTTTTACCCTTGTTAAGTGTTTCTTGTATAGAATATAGTCAATGTTTGTAAAGATTTTAGTCAAGCAGTATGTAAGAAATGTTAAGTCCTTTGTACTGGAAACTTGCATTCTCCCAGTAAGGTCATATATTGTACTACGTTGCAAGCCCCTGGAGCAATTTTTTGATTAGTGCTTTTGTGAACAAGAAACAATTAACAAGTGGCTCTATCCCATCTCCCCCCTTTCCCCGTCGCGATATAACCTTGAAAAACGACGTTAAACACCAAATAAAAAAAGAAATCTCTCTCTTTCTCTCCCACTGTCAGTTACTTTAGCCGTCGCACAGACAATGTGACTCACATTTTCTCAGATGTTTTATTCATAACGTACCTACCTCAATAAATTGTCCCCCATTTTAAAGACTGATCCCTCCTTTTTCAGAACTGATTTTCACAGATTTTTGGAGGTCTTAAAATGGGGTTCCACTGTATTTACTCAGGAGCATAATGCCCAGAAAGAAATATCTGTTTTACATTCATCAATTTCAATGAGCATGGAACAAAGTGAAATTAGAAACTGGTGGTTTTAGTACTTTTTAATATAGCGAGTTTCCTGTACAAAATCAAAACTGCGATCTTTTTCGTTTTGCAGTTATTTTGAGTGTAGAACAGAGTGTGGATCATTTTAAGGCTGAAAACAACCATTGAAAGCTGGTACCTGGTTGTACTGTTGTTTTTAAACGTCGAGTTCTGTGAATTAAACATACTTCGTTAAATCATATACATGTATTTCTTTTCACTTGGTGTTTGTTTTTCTAAAGTGTCTTTCTCATTTTTGACTCACATGCGAAGCAAAAGTGAGTCTATGTACTCACCCGAGTCGTCCGTCCGTCCGTCCGGACGTCCGTCCGTCCGTCCGTCCGTCCGGAAAACTTTAACGTTGGATATTTCTTGGACACTATTCAGTCTATCAGTACCAAATTTGGCAAGATGGTGTATGATGACAAGGCCCCAAAAAACATACATAGCATCTTGACCTTGCTTCAAGGTCAAGGTCGCAGGGGCCATAAATGTTGCCTAAAAAACAACTATTTTTCACATTTTCTCTGAAGTTTTTGAGATTCAATACCTCACCTATATATGATATATAGGGCAAAGTAAGCCCCATCTTTTGATACCAGTTTGGTTTACCTTGCTTCAAGGTCAAGGTCACAGGAGCTCTTCAAAGTTGGATTGTATACATATTTTGAAGTGACCTTGACCCTGAACTATGGAAGATAACTGTTTCAAACTTAAAAATTATGTGGGGCACATGTTATGCTTTCATCATGAGACACATTTGGTCACATATGATCAAGGTCAAGGTCACTTTGACCCTTATGAAATGTGACCAAAATAAGGTAGTGAACCACTAAAAGTGACCATATCTCATGGTAGAAATAGCCAATAAGCACCATTGTACTTCCTATGTCTTGAATTAACAGCTTTGTGTTGCGTGACCTTGGATGACCTTGTCCTTGGGTCAAGGTCACATGGATTTTGGTAGGAAAAATGTGTAAAGCATGTGAGTCGTATGGGCTTTGCCCTTCTTGTTTCTTTTTCTTTTAACTTTGTTGTGCTGAAAAAAAAAATCAGGAGAAAAAAATCACAATACAAACCCTACTTCAGTCTTGTGATACCTGTTACCTTGTAAGACAAAAGATGGAGAGAGAAGAGAATATGCAAATGTGTGTGTATGTCATAAATATATATGTGTGTGTATCAAGTACTCCTTCTACCAGTACACGCACAGCCAAAACCCAGCCAACAATCTCGAAGGCTATAAGAATTTGCGCCTGCTGCGAGCTGTGCTATTTTTAGATCCCCTGGGCTGCTGCTTTGGAGTCTGGGCTCACACGCAGCGCGCAATAATTTAATGAAGGGCTACTTCTCTCTCTGTGTTGATAGAGACGATCTCTTTTCAAAAGATCCGACACTCAGCATGCATTCGATATAATGTTTATACCATATTAAAGACAATTAAATGATGAATTATCACATATAAACTAATTTAGACGAATAAGAACATGCTGAAAGCCTGCACTATTTTCTTTAACGCACGCACAAAACCGGATACGTACACTGTTCCTTCCTGTTTTCATTCAAAATGGCAACCAACGTGTTCAATTGATGTGTTTACAAAAGAGAGAAGTAGTCCTTGGTATGAACAGATAACCATACTCAAACTCATAAATATTTCAGTTTGTGTTTATTTACATTATATACACATTGTAGCTAACATGATGCCTTTAAAGCCCAAAGTTCTAACAATCCCGTTTCAAAAAATTCTTCTTTGTTAGCGCCTTTTGTCTTCCTTGAGTTTCTGGTACGTCCCAGTCAAAAGATCTTGAAAACATGACCTAATTTAACATAAAAAAAACCCACAATTTTTTGTGGCTTGAGTTGAATCCACAATGAGAATCTCATCGAACAAATTACACGTCAACAATGTCTAAAGCACCCCCCCCCCCCCCCCCCACCCAAAACGTTTTTCTAAACACCAACAATGGTGGACTTTACTGTCCCTTTGAAGAGTCTGCATTTTTGTTTTAAATTTTGTATTTGATGAGATTAGCACATGACAGTTTTTTGACCATGCTTTTCTTTCAAAGAGTCGGTAAAGCTATCATTAATTATGAATGATTTATGACAGTTCTTGCAGAAAATGGAATTCGTCTCTAGGTTTTTGACGCTTCACATGGCACAGTCGTAGATGTGTACGCCTCGATCGTCGGACGCAGACACAATGCGGGCACCGGAGGGGCTGTACTTGGCACTCCAAGCCTGTTGGGGGAAAAAACCAAGATAAATCAAGATTTATTTTGAATCAAAAAACATGAATGGTAGATAAATGGAACGTTTACTATTGACAAAACAAAACGTTACATTTACTAGTGTGTCGACCCACGGGGCTGTGAAGTTTGTTTGTTTGTTTGCTTAACGCCCAGCCGACCACGAAGGGCCATATCAGGGCGGTGCTGCTTTGACATATAACGTGCGCCACACACAAGACAGAAGTTGCAGCACAGGCTTCATGTCTCACCCAGTCACATTATTCTGACACCGGACCAACCAGTCCTAGCACTAACCCCATAATGCCAGACGCCAGGCGGAGCAGCCACTAGATTGCCAATTTTAAAGTCTTAGGTATGACCCGGCCGGGGTTCGAACCCACGACCTCCCGATCACGGGGCGGACGCCTTACCACTAGGCCGGGCTGTGAAGTAGAGACAGACAAACACTCATGAAACAGATGAAGAACCTATCTCAAGATCGTGTGGCTCGCTTGCAAAATGCCAGTGAGGTAGTTCAAGATTTATTTTATTGTGTTGTCAGGAATAATGTCACTGAATAGAACATGGCACTTACATCTAAATAGTGAATTTGGTCAAGTGTACAGGAGAATCCCCCTTTGAGGACATCCAACAACACCCCCCGCGGGTTAGGGGGAAGAATGTACGCGATGCTTCCCAGCATGTCGTAAGAGGCGACTAACGGATTCTGTTTCTCCTTTTACCCTTGTTAAGTGTTTCTTGTATAGAATATAGTCAATGTTTGTAAAGATTTTAGTCAAGCAGTATGTAAGAAATGTTAAGTCCTTTGTACTGGAAACTTGCATTCTCCCAGTAAGGTCATATATTGTAAGGTCATAAATTGTACTACGTTGCAAGCCCCTGGAGCAATTTTTTGATTAGTGCTTTTGTGAACAAGAAACAATTAACAAGTGGCTCTATCCCATCCCCCCCCCCCCCCCCAACGTTAAACACCAAATAAAGAAAGAAAGAAACCTCCAACAATCAAACAATCAAGTTTTAAAAGGGAGGTAACTGTAAAATAAGCATTTGCTTGAGTGCGTGTCCTTGTTTATTTTCAATTGTTTAATGTGATGAATTTTGAATTAACATTTTGTTAAAGGTTGAAGTGAATTCTGCCTTCTTTCTTTCTTTCTTTTTTTGGTGTTTAACGTACGGGGAAAGGGGGGAGATGGGATAGAGCCACTTGTTAATTGTTTCTTGTTCACAAAAGCACTAATCAAAAATTTGCTCCAGGGGCTTGCAACGTAGTACAATGTATTACCTTACTGGGAGAATGCAAGTTTCCAGTACAAAGGACTTAACATTTCTTACATACTGCTTGACTAAAATCTGTACAAAAATTGACTATATTCTATACAAGAAACACTTAACAAGGGTAAAAAGAGAAACAGAATCCGTTAGTCGCCTCTTACGACATGCTGGGGAGCATCGGGTAAATTCTTCCCCCTAACCCGCGGGGGGGGGGGGGGGGGAGAAGTGAATTCTGCTGTAAAAATGAAAGTTCACAATCAGCATTAGGAAACGCAACTCACCTGGTCCAGGTGCTCGTAGAAAGTGTGCACACACTGCCGTGACCCTGCGTCCCAGATCTTCACTGTCTTGTCTGATGAGCTGTTCAACACACATAAAATGATAAACAAGAAGGGCAAAGCCCATACGACTCACATGCTTTACACATTTTTCCTACCAAAATACATGTGACCTTGACCCAAGGTCAAGGTCATGCAACACAAAGCTGTTAATTCAAGACATAGGAAGTACAATGGTGCTTATTGGCTCTTTCTACCATGAGATATGGTCACTTTTAGTGGTTCACTACCTTATTTTGGTCACATTTCATTAGGGTCAAAGTGACCTTGACCTTGATCATATGTGACCAAATGTGTCTCATGATGAAAGCATAACATGTGCCCCACATAATTTTTAAGTTTGAAACAGTTATCTTCCATAGTTCAGGGTCAAGGTCACTTCAAAATATGTATACAATCCAACTTTGAAGAGCTCCTGTGACCTTGACCTTGAAGCAAGGTAAACCAAACTGGTATCAAAAGATGGGGCTTACTTTGCCCTATATATCATATATAGGTGAGGTATTCAATCTCAAAAACTTCAGAGAAAATGGGAAAAATGTGAAAAATAGCTGTTTTTTAGGCAACATTTATGGCCCCTGCGACCTTGACCTTGAAGCAAGGTCAAGATGCTAAGTATGTTTTTGGGGGCCTTGTCATCATACACCATCTTGCCAAATTTGGTACTGATAGACTGAATAGTGTCCAAGAAATATCCAACGTTAAAGTTTTCCGGACGGCCGGACGGACGGACGTCCGGACGGACGTCCGGACGGACGGACGGACGGACGGACGGACGACTCGGGTGAGTACATAGACTCACTTTTGCTTCGCATGTGAGTCAATAATAAAACGGAGGATGATTTAGCGTGCCAGATCTTCACTGATGTGTCTTTTCAGCTGTTCAACGCACATAAAATGATAAATGATAAAACGGAGGATGATTTAGCGTGCCAGATCTTCACTGATTTGTCTTTTGAGCTGTTCAAAACACACACAATGATAAATGATAAAACGGAGGATGACTCTGTCCCAAATCTTCACAGACTTGTCTGAATAGAGCTGCTAAACACACACAAAATAATACAAATCTTTTTGATTTTTCTAATGAGCGTTCAACAGAATCAAGAACACTGATTTGAGAGAACAGACAAGCAGATAAACAGATGGAACAACAACCACAACAGACCACTGAAATAAAGTTGAAAAAGTCTCTTTTTTTTTTACAGTAGCATTATAATCAGGGGAGGGACTCTCTTGTAATGAAAAAAGAGGAAATCCCTTTTTCTAGGGGGGTTCGGGGACATACTCCCCCGAATCTTTTTTAAATGGTACATTATTTATTAAAATCTGTACAACCTGGTGCATTCTGAGACTAAAATTCAACTCATTTGGATGAGGTAAAAGACATTCTCCTCACCCCCCCTCCCCCCCACGCACAGTGCTTTAAGTTATGCGCTATAGAAATCTCCTTAATAAATAAACATAAGTGTCCTTTTCTTTTTTTGCTGCTGATCCTAAACTTGCCTTTCAGTTTTGGAGCAAAAAACCACCAAAACATAACAACAAGATGCATGGCTAAAGAAAACTGACTGAGAATCAGCAAGTCGCGTAAGGCGAAAATACAACATTTAGTCAAGTAGCTGTCGAACTCACAGAATGAAACTGAACGCAATGCAACGCAGCAAGACCGTATACTCGTAGCATCGTCAGTCCACCGCTCACGGCAAAGGCAGTGAAATTGACAAGAAGAGCGGGGGAGTAGTTGCGATGAGAAGGATAGCACGCTTTTCAGTACCTCTCTTCGTTTTAACTTTCTGAGCGTGTTTTTAATCCAAACATATTATATCTATATGTTTTTGGAATCAGGAGCCGACAAGGAATAAGATGAAAGTGTTTTTAAATTGATTTCGAAAATTTAATTTTGATAATAATTTGTATATATTTAATTTTCAGAGCTTGTTTTTAATCCAAATATAACATATTTATATGTTTTTGGAATCAGCAAATGATGGAAAATAAGATGAACGTAAATTTGGATCGTTTAATAAAAAAAATATTTTTTTTACAATTTTCAGATTTTTAATGACCAAAGTCAATAATTATTTTTTAAGCCACCAAGCTGAAATGCAATACCGAAGTCCGGGCTTCGTCGAACATTACTTGACCAAAATTTCAACCAATTTGGTTGAAAAATGAGGGCGTGACAGTGCCGCCTCAACTTTTACAAAAAGCCGGATATGACGTCATCAAAGACATTTATCAAAAAAATGAAAAAAACGTATGGGGATTTCATACCCAGGAACTCTCATGTCAAATTTCATAAAGATCGGTCCAGTAGTTTAGTCTGAATCGCTCTACACACACACACAGACAGACACACACACACACACGCACGCACATACACCACGACCCTCGTCGCGATTCCCCCCTCTATGTTAAACAGGCATGGGAATTGAAAATTGTAAAAAAGGCTGAAAATTTATAACTGAAGACGCGAAGCGTCGTTCGCGCCTAGCCTTACTAGGGGGGTCCGGGGGCATGCCCCTCCGGAAAAAATTCTCCAAAGAACCCAGATGGTGCAATCTGGTGTCATCTGAGCTCCAAGTTTGCCATTAAATTCTGTTTTTAGAATCAGAGTTTTTAGTACCAATTTTTGAGAAAAAAAAAATATATACATGTATTATATGGTTTAAATTTGTTAAAAAATTGATCTGTTGAGACAAACAGGTTGTAACACAATCTGTGCAATCTGGTTTACTTTCAAACATAAAAGTTCAAGTAACTGAGGCGGGCGGTAGCAGTGCGTGAACAAAGTATGGAAAGTTTTCGCGGGCTTTTGCGCAAAGGCAAAAGTAACCGGTGCTTTTTTTGTGTGCCTACCCCCTTTTTTTCGGCGGACACTTTTGCTTTTTCGGCGGAACAAAAAAAAAAATTCGGCGTTCGGCGGACAATTCCCAACTTAAAACATTTCTCAGCTTGGCGTAACAGTGTAGCAATTTGTCTTAAAACGTAGCAGGCTAGTATGTTGGCAACCCTGGGAAAGTGAGAGCACAAAATGTAACTAGCTCAGTTGGTAGAGCACTGGACTTGTGATCCTAGGCTTGCCGGGTCAACTTTACGTGCAGACTCTGAGACGGTATCCATATTCGACCCCCGTGTCACCACTGTGGCATGTAAAAGACCTCGGTTATTCTGCCATAAGTGCAGGTGGCTGATTACACCTAAATATGCATACATCTGGGTAGCGCGACTTTTGTTGCTCCTAGCTTTCCACCGGGAGGGAAGCGACCTGAATTTCCCAGCGATGAGACAATAAAGTAATGAAAATGAACATGAAAGAGAAGTGTTCACTTACGCTGACACAAAATGTGTGTTGTCCGGACAGAAGTCGACGCTCAAGACCCACGACCCATGGCCTGACAGTGTCCCTGCAAGATTTGCATGTTGCCTGGGAAGAGCGGAAAAAATAACAACACTGAGCGCAAAAATAACAAATCCACAACCAACGTTCCAAAATCCAGAATAAAAAAACAAGAAAGGTAGGTTGTTGGAACGTTTGTTATTGACAAAACAATACGTTACAGTCACAAATATATCGACCCAACGGTCTTTAAAATACACAGACAAACAATTAGTAACAAGAACTTAGCTTGATCCAATGTTTCGGCCGATTGTTGGGAAAGTCCCAAGTGAATGAAAAAATAACAGTACTGATCTGAGGTAATATGCTTTTAAAAAACGTACATATAGTCAGAAAGAGAAAGAGAAGACACACACGCACCACCGGTGACTGGGTGGCCGAGTGGTAACGACTGGGTGGCCGAGTGGTAACGACTGGGTGGCCGAGTGGTAACGACTGGGTGGCCGAGTGGTAACGACTGGGTGGCCGAGTGGTAACGACTGGGTGGCCGAGTGGTAACGACTGGGTGGCCGAGTGGTAACGACTGGGTGGCCGAGTGGTAACGACTGGGTGGCCGAGTGGTAACGACTGGGTGGCCGAGTGGTAACGACTGGGTGGCCGAGTGGTAACGACTGGGTGGCCGAGTGGTAACGACTGGGTGGCCGAGTGGTAACGACTGGGTGGCCGAGTGGTAACGACTGGGTGGCCGAGTGGTAACGACTGGGTGGCCGAGTGGTAACGACTGGGTGGCCGAGTGGTAACGACTGGGTGGCCGAGTGGTAACGACTGGGTGGCCGAGTGGTAACGACTGGGTGGCCGAGTGGTAACGACTGGGTGGCCGAGTGCTAACGACTGGGTGGCCGAGTGGTAACGCACTTGCGCTCGAAAGCGAGAGGTTGCGAGTTCGACCCTGGGTCAGGGCGTTAGCAATTTTCTCTCCCCTTTCCTAACCTAGGTGGTGGGTTCAAGTGCTAGTCTTTCGGATGAGACGAAAAACCAAGGTCCCTTCGTGTACACTACATTGGGGTGTGCACGTTAAAGATCCCACGATTGACAAAAGGGTCTTTCCTGGCAAAATTGTATAGGCATAGATAAAAAAATGTCCACCAAAATACCCGTGTGACTTGGAATAATAGGCTGTGAAAAGTAGGATATGCGCCGAAATGGCTGCGATCTGCTGGTCGATGTGAATGCGTGATGTATCGTGTAAAAAATTCCATCTCACACGGCACAAATAGATCCCTGCGCCTTGAGTCCGAGTCTGGAGATATGCGCGCGATATTTGTTTGTTTGTTTGTTTGCTTAACGCCCAGCCGACCACGAAGGGCCATACCAGGGCGGTGCTGCTTTGACATATAACGTGCGCCACACACAAGACAGAAGTCGCAGCACAGGCTTCATGTCTCACCCAGTCACATTATTCTGACACCGGACCAACCAGTCCTAGCACTAACCCCATAATGCCAGATGCCAGGCGGAGCAGCAACTAGATTGCCAATTTTAAAGTCTTAGGTATGACCCGGCCGGGATTCGAACCCACGACCTCCCGATCACGGGGCGGACGCCTTACCACTAGGCCAACCGTGCCGGTGCGCGCGATATAAGACTTCATATAACAATAACACACACACACACAGAAAAAAACACAAGCATGCACACACCATCTGTACAGATTTGCACACACACAATTAAAATTGCACACATTCACAATTCTACTCTATCTCACACACACACTACACATTTTAAACGAGGGATCCCATTGTGTTTCTAACAAAAATTAATGCGTGGCGTAATGTATCATTGCATGAAGCCGTCTGAAACAGCACACCTGCTACATTACGGCCAAGCTACAATCTCCAGAAGAACCTCAAAGGAAGCATAAAGAATTACTCACACATCATAAATCTTGATGTGACAATCGTCTGACGCTGTGATCAGGAGTTGAGAATCAGGAGAAAAACACAGCGAGCGTATCGGCATGGCATGACCTGGAAAGAAACAGAACGGAGGATGTTTCTCTTGGTTTGATATAATTATCATCACGAATAATGCGTCATCACTCAATAGAAGCACTGTGACAGCAAGGTAAATGTCATGGTTGATCATTCTTATAAATACAGTGCAACTTCCCCCCCCCCCCCCCTATCAAGACCACACACAAATCTGAGAAAACAGGGTCTTAAAAAGGAGGGAGTCTTAAAATGGGTGTTAATTTGCAGAAGTTATGGACATAAAGTCTGAGAAAACACAGACTAAGACTTCACACCCGTCAATTCTAAACAAATGCTGAGAGATTTACTGTGGACTGAGGAAATTCTCGCTCACCTTCCAAAGTGTGGATAAGCTTTCCTGTTGTGATGTCAAACACGTTGACAATACCATCCAGAGCTCCTGACGCAATGTACTTGCCATCTGGACTCTGAAACAGAAAAGGAGCATGTGGAAATTAATAAAACATAATCTAAACAACAAGATGACTGTGAGTTTGTTTGTTTGTTCATGGGCTGAAACTCCCACGGCTTTTACGTGTATGACCGTTTTTACCCTGCCATTTAGGCAGCCATACGCCGCTTTCGGAGGAAGCATGCTGGGTATTTTCGTGTTTCTATAACCCACCGAACTCTGACATGGATTACAGGATCTTTTTCGTGCGCACTTGGTCTTGTGCTTGCGTGTACACACGGGGGTGTTCGGACACCGAGGAGAGTCTGCACACAAAGTTGACTCTGAGAAATAAATCTCTCGCCGAACGTGGGGACGAACTCACGCTGACAGCGGCCAACTGGATACAAATCCAGCGCGCTACCGACTGAGCTACATCCCCGCCCGACTGTGGGTGCAAACTAAGGTGAAAACCAAAAGAAATATCGATATACACAAACACAGCACAGACAAAGTCAAATTTTCGCCGATGGAGACTTCTTCAGGACAACAAATACACAAGAAAACAAACAGCAGAAGCAAAAACAAAAGCAGCACAAGAAATACAAAGTGTAAGCTTTCCTTGAACGTCTAGAAAAATGGAATGTTCCCTTTAGCCGTTTAGGCCCCCCCAAAAAAATATAGTCTGTTTACGGTAACATACGCAAAAAAAATAGGGTCGGTAGGTCGGGATTTTCTTCTTCTTTTTTTCCCCCAAAAACCATATTTTTAAGTTATTTTGCCCAAAAACAAAGACTTTTTTATGATTTTTTTTTTTTATATATATATTTTTGTTCTTCTCCCAAATGCCAAAAAAAAAGTCTAGGGTCGCGCGAAAGAATAGGGTCAGTCGGGATACCGTAAACAGACTATTTTTTTGGGGGGGGGGCCTTACTTACATAAGCAATACTGAGTGTGAACTTTCCTCGGGTGTCTAGAGAGGTCTCCTTTCTGCCTGTGTCGACGCCAAAGAGGTTGATCTTTCCTATGTGGCTGCCAGACGCCAGGAATCGAGAGTCTGGTGAAAAGGCGATGGTCCAGGCGTCCACAGGTCCGGCGTCGATAGACTTGGCCTGCTTTCCGTTCTCCAGATCCCAGATCTTGACGTGGCTGTCGAGACTACTGGATGCCGCCACTGGTGGAGAGTTAAGGACAGTAAAACTAATAATACTTTTTTTCTTCTTCTTCGTTCATGGACTGAAACTCCCAAGTTCACTCATATGTTTTGCACAGGTGGATTTTTACGTAAAGCTTTTACCCCGCCATTCGGGGGAAGCGCGCTGGGTATTTTCGTGTGTCTATAACCCACCGAACTCTGACATGAATTACAGGATCTTTTGCGTGCGCACTAGGTCTTGTGCTAGCATGTACACACAAAGGGAATAAGACACTAGCAGGTCTGCACATAAGTTGACCTGGGAGATCGGAACAATCTCCACCCTTAACCCACCAGGCGGCCGCCGCCAGGATTTGAACTCACGACCTTCAGATTAGGAGGCCGATGTCTTATGCCACAGCGCCCGTCATTAACAACAGTATTAATCCATTTTTTTCTGGGACCGCTCAACAGAGTCCCTGAAAAACCGGGTCTCTACCTCCCAGTGGAAAGCTAGCAGCAGCAGCAAAAAGAGTTGTGCTACCCAGGTGCGAGCATTTTTATACGTGTAATCAGCCGATTTCATTTAAGGCACAATCTTCTTCTTCTTCTGCGTTCGTGGGCTGAAACTCCCACGTACACTCGTGTTTTTTGCACGAGTGGAATTTTACGAGTATGACCGTTTTTTACCCCGCCATTTAGGCAGCCATACGCCGTTTTCGGAGGAAGCATGCTGGGTATTTTCGTGTTTCTATAACCCACCGAACTCTGACATGGATTACAGGTTCTTTTTCGTGCGCACTTGGTCTTGTGCTTGCGTGTACACACGGGGGTGTTCGGACACCGTGGAGAGTCTGCACACAAAGTTGACTCTGAGAAATAAATCTCTCGCCGAACGTGGGGACGAACTCACGCTGACAGCGGCCAACTGAATACAAATCCAGCGCGCTACCGACCGAGCTACATCCCCACCCTTAAGGCACAATGACTGAAGTCTTTTACATGCCACAATGGTGACACGGATGTGGGACATGAATACAGGCTCTGAGTTGACCCGTGTCTGTCCCGGCCTGGATTCGAACCTATGACCCAAGGCTCACAAGTCAACTGCTCTACCACTTGAGCTACCTGACCCCCCCCCCCCCCCCCCCCCCCAATTCAGCAGTACTTTTTATGTAACCATGAACAAAATAATCCCACAGCAAGGTGAAGGATACAGGTTCCTGTGGAGTTGATGTCAACGGAGACAACGCCCAGCTGGTGGCCCTCCAGCGTGTGACGCAGCTCAAGCTTCTCTTCATGCCTGAAACAAGCAAACATGAAATATAAATCCAGGGGTCTTATTCAGACCTGTTCACCCCCAAAGCTTGACAAGTGTTTATAAAACTGTCATTATTGTCTGAAATTAGAGGCAAGTTTGGCGATCAAGAAAGGGAACTCCAAGTCTAAGACTGAAGCGTGATCTTACAGACCGATACTCACGTTCTGTTAAGAGCAAAAAGGGGACACAACAATATATTATATATATGCAACGCCTAAAATGTTGCTGGGACAACAACAAAAAATCTCGCACAAGCCGCTAAAATATTTTTGATGTTTTCTTTATCTCCCAGTCCCACGACAACCAATCAGTCAACCAAACAGACAGACAGACAGACAGAGAGAGAGAGAGAGAGAGAGAGAGAGAGAGAGAGAGAGAGAGAGAGAGAGAGAGAGAGAGAGAGAGAGAGAGAGAGAGAGAGAGAGAGAGAGAGAGAGAGAGAGTAGGCAAACCTGCACAGGTGTAAACTAAACCCCTTACCATTTCCACACTTTGACAGTATCGTCTACGGATCCAGTGACGATGACCTCTGCCCCAAGAGCGTCTCTTTCGTTGCGACCCCAAGCACATGCCCAGATACTGTCATCGTGCGCTGTAAAATATTTTTCATTTTCATGACTTTAGTTTATTGTCCCATCGCTGGGAAATTGGGGTCGCTTCCTCCCAGTGGAAAGCTAGCAGCAACTGAGTCGTGCTACCCAGGTGTCTGCGTGTTTAGGTGTAGTCAGCCACCTGCACTTATGACAGAATGACCAAGGTCTTTTACGTGCCATTGTGGTGACATGGGGGTGGGACATGGCTTCCGTATCTGGGTCTGCGAACCAGCGACCTTCCGATCACAAGTCCAGTGCTCTACCAACTGAGCTACCCGGTATATATATCATTATATATGGTCAAGGCTCTGGAGGTGACTCCAATGAGTGTGACATGCAAGAACAAATTTCAATGTTATTACAAGCTGACAATTTCCTGACAATTTACTAGGTATGGTCATGCTAAACTTCTACGAAAAATGTTTTTCACACTTGAGCCATCGTTTAGATGTATTTACAAAAATAATATCAATGTTCAAACATAACATGACGCCATCACAATTTCAGATTCAGGCAATTTAATGATCCAAGAACAAACAAAAAGAAATGTTGGTGGTGTTTCTTTATTGCTAGACCACACATCCATCAATACAAACAAGATAAGCAGGTAAGAATCTCTAATTGGGTCAAATACCTGAGCTTGAAATTGCTTAAACATAACATGACACCAAAACACTAAGTCAAAATGCAGCATGGAGTTCAAAGACAAAATACTATCAATACTAAGTCCAAAACAGAAAACATAGATAATGTTTGTGTGTCTCCAAAATATCATAATGAAAATACTAATTATAGTCATCAAATTAAATCAATAATAGAGCCATCCTTCACTGGATGCTGCGTAATACCCGAAAATGCCAAAAATTAAACCAAGAACACGCCCAAATCAATCATTTTGGCATTAAACAATAATAAAACATTGTTACATACATTATTTCCTTTGCCAAAAAAAAAAAAAAGTGGATGTGTTACCTTGTCTTTAAATGAGAGGGAAAAAAGAAAAAGTAGCCATGCTTGAACATAACATGACGCCGTGACAAAAGATAAACTTACATCATCTGGAGCTATAGATGCAAATAAAATATCAAATTCAGAAGCCATTGTGTGCATAGCGTTGGTAGCTACATTGCACAGTTAACTGCATAGCCAAGTCACAACCTTAGAAAAAGTTATTCTGAAATTAAAACACTTAAACATAACTTGACGCCATGAAACATAACATGACGCCGTGACACAGTCTTAATCAGGCTAAAGTGGCAAAACCAAACATAATGAAAGAACAGGAGGACAGCTATCTACATGCAGCGATGGTAGGTAATTATTAGCCACCAAATAATCTGATGTGTAAACTTAATCTTTTATGTTTGCACAGAAAATTTGCTGTTTGAGCATAACATGACGCCATGAAACATAACATGACACCGTGACAAAAGATAAAATTACATCCTCTGGAACTATGGGTGTAAGTAAGCCATCCAATTCAGATGCCATTGTGTGCACATAAAAGGCTGCTACAGAGCTAAGTTTACTGAATAGGTGAGGGGCAACCTTAGAAAAAGTTTTTGTACCATGAAAAAATGCCCAAACATAACTTAAGACCATGTTCAAACCAATTAAAAGGAAAAAATGTATAGTCTACATTTACCTGTACAAAATGCTAGATAAAAAGGAAAGCTAGATGAAAATAGACTAAGAAACTATAAAAATTAAACTCAATATTACACTACAACACTGTGACAGTTCAAGCTGACATCGATGTGTTATGTTGTGTTTGGACATGGATCACACTAACTACAACAAAAACGTGGTTTCTATGGGGGGGGAAAGTTATTTGAAACAGATAATATCAATATTAAATTCTACATCTGTTTTTCTTTACCAAAAATAAAATAAGTAAAAAACCGAGTGCCCAAACCTAACATTACACCAGCCGTGGCAGCAGAGATCGACTGTGCATAGCGTCAAGTTATGTTTGGACATAAAACTAGCACTCGGCGATCAGACACAATAAGGGTCTACAAGTTCAGACCCAATGATGATGTTAATGCATAGTATTCAATCTGCCACAAAAATTAGTGTATGTTAGAAGACATTTAGTTGAACGAGTTTAAACATAACGCTGACGACCTCGGACTTGGTGTAAAGTTGCGTTTGATCTCCTGCATCCCATAATATCAACCACGTATCTTGTAAATCGCAGTAAATGACTTTTAGGGGTACTTCACGAAGTGATTTCATGAAGGGATGCATCATTGATGGTTGAAAACGTACTTTGCTCTATCAAACCAAAAACGCAACAGTGACACCACATGATTGGCATAATGCACATGACAAAGCAAAAATTGACAAATGTAGGAACGAAGGAAAGTGTTGATGAAAGCACAATTATTCAGACAGGATCTCTAGTTTTATCAGAGAAACAGAACTCAGCACTCGAAAGCCTAATGTGGTCATTACTTCATATTCTATCCATAATTTCGCTGGATTTGCACAAACTCAACAAATGACGCCAAAATAAAAACCTTACCTTTCGGCCTATCCTCGGCGTCCATCGCGCGCTTTGTCTTCAAATGGCGCAATATTCTAAATTGGAGTGGTTTTCACTTCCATGCCGGATTAATCTCCAAAAAATTGAGTGAAAAATACACATACATTGTTCCTTTTTCGTGTCCAAACGCAACGGTTTGTTGACACCATATCGCTTCCGCAAAATCAATGTAAATTTCTTGCTGCATCAGAGTTTAAAATGTTCGCTTGCTGATTAATCCAAGAACTAAAACATAAAATCTTTCAGATTAGAGGTTAATCACGTGTGTTGGATGCGGATATTTCTTTCAAGTTAACATCGATCGCTATCACCCAAACATGACACCACGCGTTGTGTTTGAGCACGATTGATGACGCTCTATATAAACAAGAAACGAACAAATATTTGACACGCACGTAACGTCAATAGGAATTGATAACGTTTTAAGAATTCGGAAATCAATAAATTGACTCTTGATTCGATCTTGTTATGGTGAAAAATGCCGTCTGAAGTGACACACAGGTATGTCTGTCACGTTTTTCTTCCACCACGATCGTCGATTTTTCATTAAAAAAAATTGTTTTTTAATGACAGAAAGCAAGTTTAACTCATTTTATGTCATCACACGAAGCTTTGATTATATAAGAACAAGTGACAACAGTTTGATTTCATTAAATTCTTTATCTTCAACCTTAGAATCGCAGTCAAAAATGCCAACTGGTGATTTCTGCACTCGAGCCACCTCCTGAGCCTTGACCATATGTCAATATATCGTCTTAAAATCAACTTCGTTTCCGCAGGATACATACATGTTCTTGTATACACGTCAGTCACAACAAAGCTTCTTTTATGCAATTGTAGTAACCATTAATCCTTTAATTATAAGTAAAACTGTTATGCCAAAAAAAAAAAAGGTCTGTTTACGGTAACCCGACCGACCCTAGTTTTTTCGCGCGACCCTAGACTTTTTTTGGCATTTGGAAAAGAAAAAAAAAAGAAATCTTGTTTTTTTGGCAAAATAACGTAAAAATATGATTTTTTGGAAAAAAAAAAAAAAAAAAAAAAAAAAAAAATCCCGACCTACCGACCCTATTTTTTTGGCCTATGTTACCGTAAACAGACCTTTTTTTTTTTTTTGGCCTTATGAAGCATGAGTGATCTTGCACAAATTTATGTTCCATGAAATAGCTTAGCAACAATCTTCAGATCAGATCAATCATTAAGACTAAGAGATCTGTAGATTTATCAGAAAAAACAACTATCGTGACAGCTAGTGTGCACAATAAAAATGTTTAAATATTTTAAATTCCACGACTGAATAGATGAATGATAATTCATACGGTGGGTAGAGAAACAGCAATATGATTCTGTTTGCAATTGCATGTATATATTATTATTATTATGTCTCAAACCAGGAAAGACCTGGACCAACTCCCGTCAAACTTATACACACGTAAGAGCACACACACACGTTTTAGCAGCTTTTTTTCACGCACACACACTCACGTTTTAGCAGCTTTTTTCACACACACACACACACTAATACGTATACCCCCCATACACACACACACACACCCTTGCTTAGTCCACTCACCTGCTTCCTGTTTGAAAATTATGGAGTGCTGAAACAAAAAACAAAAAAAAATAGAAATCTATGCTCAGGACTGTGCACAGTATATTAACATACTTTGCATCCTAAATAAATTACAGAGTGTGTTGGTTTGAACAGTTTCAGTAAACAGGTGTATAATTCGGACTAGCTTGATGCCATTTACAGCATATATATATATATATGTGCTCCCTGCTTTCAAAATTTCACGTTGGAATGTAGGCGGCGGAGACACACACAGAGTAAAGGATGATCTCCCTTGCTCATGACGTAATTTCTATGCATTCTCGCTCTTGAGGTCATTCTATATTTAACTTTTCTTTAAAAGTACAAGCGATCGCGTGCACATTTTGGCATTTTTAGCAGCGCTCTCATTATAAATTTCTATACATATATATCTATGCTCTCTGATCTAAGAACCCCAGTTCTATACTCAATTACTGAGGTATAGTCTTGGATTTGGAAACCCTGGCAATGCCCCTTGAATCAGTTGAAACTTGAATGTTATCAGATTGTGAGTTTGACGAGGCCTAATGCTTCTTTTAATTTCTTTATCCTCCAGTGCTTTTTAATTTGTACTTTGTCTAAAAGTACTGATGTTGCGAACGTGGTTAACAACTCCAACTAGCCAAGGTTCAGATTGGACAAAAACGAAAACGCCGGCGATTTTGAAAGCAGTAACCAAAACCAAACAAACTGAAACTTGTTAAAGCGTGCCCACTATTCCCATGGCCTAAACTATACTTTGGGAACAGATCGCGTTGGAACGAAAGAAACAACTACACGCAAGTGCAATGTACAACTGCATACAAGACCGAACAATATAAAACTATACAACTACTGTGAGTATTCCTTCCAGAGGAAGATCTTGTGCTTACCCCACTCATTTTGTTGTCGCGCTGCTGCCTAGAACAACCGGATGAGCACTTTCGTCACTTCCTTGGTTGGAATGAACAAATAGTACACATTATTTGATGACGTCATGTACAGCTCTCTCGAAAAGAAAAGAATCACACCCCACCTATTAGTATTTCTTTGTGCTTTTTACATTTAGTCAAGTTTTGACTAAATGTTTTAACATAGAGGGGGAATCGAGACGAGGGTCGTGGTGTATGTGTGTGTGTCTGTGGATGTGTGTGTGTGTGTGTGTGTGTGTGTGTGTGTATGTCACAGTGTGTGTGTCTGTGTCTGTGTGTGTGTGTGTGTGTTGTGTAGAGCGATTCAGAGTAAACTACTGGACCGATCTTTATGAAATTTGACATGAGAGTTCCTGGGCATGATATCCCCAGACGTTTTTTTCATTTTTTCGATAAATGTCTTTGATGACGTCATATCCGGCTTTTTGTAAAAGTTGACGCTGCACTGTCACTCCCTCATTTTTCAATCAAATTGATTGAAATCTTTGCCGGTTGTGAGCAATCTTCTGGGTTGTCGCAAAGCGTTTAACAGTCACTCTGACATGCTGTCTGTCCATCTTTTTTCCTTCTTGATCCCTGTCTTTCTCTTCCCGCGCACCGTTCCCTGCACGCCCGCTGTTCTTGTCAGTCACATTGCCACCCGCCGATACCATCTCATCTACCTCTTCTTGACAATGGTCAACAGATCGCATGCAAGATACCGGCGAGGAGAACTTGAAGTGAGGCATGCGAGATTCATGGACGTGACGATTTTGAGAGTCAGTTCATTATTTGTACAGTTAAGTGTTTGTCTGTCTGTCTCAAAAGACAACTTGCCGACGTACTGCCGAAAATGAAACGTTTTGTTTTGTCAATACTAATCGTTCCAATAACCTATAATTCTTGGTTTGGGATTCTGAATTTTGGAACGTTATCAGTCTATCTGTATTTTGGATTTCAGGAAAAACTGAAATTCCCCCGTAGCACACGAAGCCGCTTTGTTTGTTTGCCGGTTTGTTTGTTTGTTTGCTTAACGCCCAGCCGACCACGAAGAGCCATATCAGGGCGGTGCTGCTTTGACATATAACGTGCGCCACACACAAGACAGAAGTCGCAGCACAGGCTTAATGTCTCACCCAGTCACATTATTCTGACACAGGACCAACCAGTCCTAGCACTAATGATGCCAGACGCGGCCAGGCGGAGCAGCCACTAGATTGCCAATTTGAAAGTCTTAGGTATGACCCGGCCGGGGTTCGAACCCACGACCTCCCGATCACGGGGCGGACGCCTTACCACTCTAGGCCAACACACGAAGCAGCATGGCTGGGGATTTTTGTTTTGAGCCCAAACGTAAGGATGCTCTCAATCTTATTCTATGTACACACCTCATAGCTTTGGATTTTAACATAATGCTTTTCAGACTATCGTTATATGAGCCCGAAGTTGTCTTTGCGAAATCTTTTTGCCAAAGACGATGTGCCTATATATAAGCTTCGTGCAGCGAACTTTGTGAAATAGACTTGGCGAAGTCTTCTTCTTCTTCTTCTTCTGCGTTCGTGGGCTGAAACTCCCATGTACACTCGTGTTTTTACACGAGTGGAATTTTACGTGTATGACCGTTTTTACCCCGCCATTTAGGCAGCCACACGCCGCTTTCGGAGGAAGCATGCTGGGTGTTTTCGCCGTTTCCATAACCCACCGAACTCTGACATGGATTACAGGATCTTTTCCGTGCGCACTTGGTCTTGTGGTTGCGTGTACACACGAAGGGGGATAAGTCACTAGCAGGTCTGCACACAAGTTGACCTGGGAGATCGGAAAAATCTCCACTCTTAACCCACCAGGCGGCCGCGGCCGGGATTCGAACCCTCGACCTTCCGATTACGAGGCCGACGTCTTACCACCACGCCACGGCCAAGTCGACTTCGCCCAATTAATAGCAGGCTTAACACACAAAGAAAGGCATATCTTCTTCTTCTTCTTCGTTCATGGGCTGAAACTCCCACGTTCACTCATCATGTTTGTGCACGAGTGGCCGGATTTTTACCCCGCTATTCGCAGTCGTACGCCGATTTCGGGGGAAGTATGCTGGGTATTTTGGTGTTTCTATATATAATTGATCGAACTCTGACATGGATTACAGGATCTTTCCCGTGTATTGGTCTTGTGTTCGCGTGTACACACGCAGGGGGAAAGGCACTAGCAGGTCTGCACATATATAGGTTGACCTGGGAGATCGGAAAAACCTCCACCCTTAACCCACCAGGCGGTCGCGGCCGGGATTTGAACTCACGACCTTCCCGGATTAGGAGGCCGATGTCATATCCACTATTCCACTGCGCCCGTCATAAGAAGGCAATATATTAATCGCGAGGATTACTTCTTCCGCCTCCCCCCTCCCTACCTCTCCCAACCCCTCGCCTGTAAATAAAAAACGTCCCGCGTCAACTGCATCGTAGCGTTGTGTCGCACTGAATTCACTGAATGATTATCTTGCTGTACATAACATTTGTTACCAGGGGTTTGAAAGGTGAGAGGAACAGGTGTAACCATCCAGATATAATCACGTTGTCAGAGATTACCGTGCAGCTACTTTATAAAAACACACTTGACAACTCCGGCTGCCGTTTTGACAAAACATGCGTTAACTTTATTTAGCATCAGCGTCGGCTGTGTCAGGATGCTTTTAATAACAAATGTATGAGTGGACAAGATAGTGAACTTGATCAAATGAAATGTTCGACAAAACGTTACACACTACTACACAGAACAAAAGATGCAGACCAACATGCACAACTCAAATTCATTAACGGGAAACAAGGTACAAGTCGCCCTAAACATACTTTCAGGCTTCACGCTGAAAACAGTCGGCTGTCGTAAATTATTAAGACTCAGAAGGGTCTCATCAACGTAAATGCTGAATAAGTTTGCAAAATTCAACAAAAAAGGAATTGAAATTGAGCCTGTTTTGCTTGTTTCAGATATACGTGATAATCAATCAATATGAGGCTTATATCGCGCGTATTCCGTGGATACTGTCAGTTCTAAGCGCAGGGATTTAATTTTTTATGCAATTTATATCGCGCACATATTCAAGGCGCAGGGATTTATTTATGCCGTGTGAGATGGAATTTTTTTTACACAATACATCACGCATTCACATCGGCCAGCAGATCGCAGCCATTTCGGCGCATATCCTACTTTTCACGGCCTATTATTCCAAGTCACACGGGTATTTTGGTGGACATTTTTATCCATGCCTATACAATTTTGCCAGGAAAGACCCTTTTGTCAATCGTGGAATCTTTAACGTGCACACCCCAATGTAGCGTACACAAAGGGACCTCGGTTTTTCGTCTCATCCGCACTTGAACCCACCACCTAGGTTAGGAAAGGGGGGAGAAAATTGCTAACGCCCTGACCCAGGGTCGAACTCGCAACCTCTCGCTTCCGAGCGCAAGTGCGTTACCACTCGGCCACCCTGTCCCAGATAACGTTAACAGCTCGTAACGTGTCAACCTGTGAACCCGGTGGCCTAGAGGGTAAGACGCCAGCCTCCCAAGCGGAAAGTTGAGTGTTCGAATCCCGGTGTAACACGAGGAAATTACTCCCACGAGATTTTTACTCCGGAGTAAGCATTTCGTACGATAAACTTACTCCCTTTACGAAAAAAGCACTCCCCCATTACACGAGAACATTACTCCCAGAGACAGGTGAGTTCCGAGTAAACATTTCGTACAAAAATGTTACTCCCCTGACGAATAAATAACGAATAAATTACTTCACCCCAACACAAGCAATTTAACTTCCCATGCCAGGTGTACGACATTTTTACTCCCTTGTCCCCTGTTAGTCTTGGTGGTGGAAGGGGTGGAAGGAGGGTAGCGCGACATTCGTGTGCGCGAGATCACTTATTGGCATTATCCCTTCACCCGCATCCCATTTTTGCGTACGAGATTTTTACTGGAAGTAAAAAAAATGGGGAGTAAAAATTTCGTGGAGGGAGTAATTTTTTCGTGCCTTGGGGAGTTCTTTTCTCGTACGAAAAGTGTACTCGGAGTAAGAATTTCGTACGAAATATTTACTCCGGAGTAAATTTTTCGTGGAGTAAAAATGTCGTGTTACACCGGCCGTGGCTGGTGGGTTAAGGGTGGAGATTTTTCCGATCTTCCAGATCTACTTATGTGTAGACCTGCCAGTGCCTTACCCCTCTTTGTGCGTACACGCAAGTACAAGACAAAGTGCGCACGGAAAAGATCCTGTAATCCATGTCAGAGTTCGGTGGTACAACCCAGCATGCTTAACCCGAACGCAGCGTATGGCTGCCTAAATGGCAGGGTAAAAACGGTCTGACACGTAAAAACCCAACTTGTACAAAAGACAGGAGTGTACGGGGTAGTTTCAGCCCATGAGCGTAGAAGAAGAAATGAACGAACATTACAGGCACAGTGGAAGATTCGGCTCACCGTCTCAGATCTGGCACGCAGGCTCTTGCTTTGGAGAAGGCCATCCCTTCACTTGGACATATACCAAAAATCAACTGAATGTATGCTTTCTGCGTCGAGTTGGATTTTTTTTTTTGGTGCCGAATTAATCTAGCAGATTGACACTAATTGTCTAAAAAAAAAATTTAAAAAAAGTCTAACTCTGCCCAGGCTGTTGATTTGTGTATGTGACCAAGTGGAGGGATGCTCCTATTCCACGTAAACACGTGACCAGATATGGTATGGTGAGCAGAATTGCTTTCACGGCCACAAGTCATCCTGAACCCAGGTCAAAAATGAGTTACTTCCCTTCGTGTCTCATTCTATCCCTGGCAGGATGCCTAATTGGTTTTCCTTGTCTGGAGAGGAAATCGATTTAAAAAATTTTTTTTTTTTTTTTACATATTTAGATATTTTCGTAATGTGTTGAATCGCGATCGTCGATAATGATTTTTCATGGTGTTGTGTAATTTTTAAATTACAAAGGAATTGATATGTAAGACAGTTTCAAGCGAGCTATTTTTCGCGGCTGTATTTACTGTGCAAACAACTCTAAATATGGCAAAAGTGTCACGTGATAATCAACCGTTTGGTTTTGGCGCTCGCTGGAGCAGACGATTTTTTTCTGACAGTGATGCAACCATATATTACGATCTCCTTCCGACAGCAGTCCCAAACTTTCGACTTGTTTTGACCTTAGAACGATGTCTTTATCATAACTGTGAAAAACAGAACGGAGATCACTGTCGAAGTCGGCCAATCTGCAATCATTTTCGTCTCGCGAACACTGCTCGCGAACAATATATGGGAGATAACTCTGTATTCTTGTCAGTTTTGATAGATTCGCGTAGGACTTTAGCGTCCGGTCAGACTGAGAGATAACTGGCGATAGCCGTGGAGCGATGATGATCAGAATGCGCCACACGTGTCAATGCAATGTGCGACGACAGGGGCGGATCAGTTGCTTTGTAAGGGGGGGGGCACTTTGAATCGAAAGTGAATGTGATGGGCGCGCTAGGGGGGTCCGGGGGCATGCCCCCCCGGAAATTTTTTTTGCCCAAAGAAGCAAAATGGTGCCATCTGGTGCCATTTGAACTTAGAAATGGTCATAGAATCAGCATAGAAAAATCTTTTTTTTTTCTTCTTTTCTTTTCTTTTTTTTCGGGGGGGGGGGGCACGTGCCCCCTGTGCCCCCCCCTCGTCCGCCCCTGGACGACCGGGCCTTTAAAAACTAGCGCCTTGAATTGATTGTCTAACATTTGTGTTTTAAGCTGCCTCGCAGCGTTGTTGCAAAATACATGTAACTTTTCTAAGCACCTGTGACTCGATCGGGGTAAATGAGAACAGGCGGAGAGAAAGAACAGTCAAGTAGCCAGGTAAGAACCGTTTGTTTAAAGGTATCTTCTTTTTGCATCAGCGTCGGCTGTTTCAATGACAAAACATACATGCTTGCGATAAGAAATACGAGGGAACCCAAGTGTACGTTACACCAATGTCCATCTGATCAATTAATTATTCTACGTGAAAGCCTGTGCAGATGAGTGGCGGGGAATATTATACGTTATTTGCGTGTTTGACCAAAATATGACATTTTACACAGATCGAGACAGTCATTGTTCTCCGAGACCGCGCTAGCGGTCGAGGTGAACAATGACTGTCGAGATCTGTGTAAAATGTCATATTTTGGTCAAACACGCAAATAACATTTATGTATCGATCGAATTCCTTTCAGGTACTATGACTTTGTTGTTGTTTTGACGATTGAACGAGCACACACACACATGCATGCAATCCACATGCAATCAAACACATAAGCTTCATATTTGGGCGTTTCAGGTTGACCGAAACTTCAAAGGAACTACAAAACACACGTCATGTACTCACTTTGTTGTTGTTTTGACATTGAACAGCACACACACATGCAATCAAACACATGACGTTTTTTTGTTTTTTAGTTCCTTTGAAGTTTCGGTCAACCTGAAAAGCCAAATTATAAAGTTTTGTCGGCCTCTGACGTCACATGACTCAAAGAAGGGAAATCCAATCTCCAATCGATACATATGACGTTTTTTTTTTTTGGAGTTCCTTTGAAGTTTCGGTCAACCTGAAAAGCCAAATTATAAAGTTTTGTCGGCCTCTGACGTCACATGACTCAAAGAAGGGAAATCCAATCTCCAATCGATACATGAGTGTGTATGCGGGAAGGTAGAGATAAAACCTACGGCAAACAGGTCAAGGTAGTCCCATCACCATGTTTGGTCGTAGGGGAGCGAGATGTGAGAGATTTCAATTAGACCAAGACAAGGGATATTATAATGTCCTACAGGCATATTTGTTTTGCCATTTTTGGGGGGGTCATATTATGATAGTGAGATTTCAACTAATCTCGAGCCAGCTTTATGTAGGTAGAGTTGGACATTTTTGTTGAATTAATCTTGCAGAATGACACTAGTTGTCTGAGGACTGGGTGGCCGAGTGGTAACGCACTTGCGCTCGGAAGCGAGAGGTTGCGACTTCGACCCTGGGTCAGGGCGTTAGCAATTTTCTCCCCCCTTTCCTAACCTAGGTGGTGGGTTCAAGTGCTAGTCTTTCGGATGAGACGAAAAACCGAGGTCCCTTCGTGTACACTACATTGGGGTGTGCACGTTAAAGATCCCACGATTGACAAAAGGGTCTTTCCTGGCAAAATTGTATGGGCCTAGATAAAAAAAAATGTCCACCAAAATACCCGTGTGACTTGGAATAATAGGCCGTGAAAAGTAGGATATGCGCCGAAATGGCTGCGATCTGCTGGTCGATGTGAATGCGTGATGTATTGTGTAAAACAAATTCCATCTCACACGGCACAAATAGATCCCTGCGCCTTGAGTCCGAGTCTGGAGATACGCGCGCGATATAAGACTTCATAAAAAAAAAATTAAAAAAAGTCAAACTCTGCCCAGAAAGCACCTGGTATACTTCCTCGCCAAACTCGTGTGTCACTCGCCGATTCTCGTTTGTAAGAAACGGGGGACTGGCCAGACTTTTGGTTTAAGCGTGTTTTTATTAATTTCTTGTATACACGGCGTTATAAACAGTAACAACATTAAGAACGTTAACAAGCAGACTGCTTATGGACAGACTTTTACAAGGAGTAAGAACATAACTTCACTCGGACATGTACAAAACAAACAATCTTGGGATGTATGCTTCCTGTAACCCCAAAACAAATTGACTGCCAACGTTCCAATATTCAGAATACAAATACAAGAAAACCAAGGTATATCTGTGAACGTAACGTTTTGTTTTTGTCAATAATTAAACGTTCCAACAACACATCTTTCTGTGAAGTTTGTAATGAACTGGATACACTTGAGCACTTCTTTTTTCATTGTCAAGAGGTGAGGAACGTTTGGAAACTATGTAAAGACTTTATTTTTAAGCAAATTTATTATAATATAACTTTGAATGAAACAGATATATTATTTGGTTTTTGGAATGAAAATTTAAAAAACGATCAAATTTACTTTATAAATTATTGTATTTTGATAACAAAAATGACCATAGGAAAATTTAAGTATGGGAAGAAGTTAGACTTACGTATTTTATTGGAATTAGAGTTAAACATTAGACAGAAGTTTATGTTTTGTATAATATAAAGTTGACTATGTTATACAGAAAAAGACCAAGGAAGAAGGATGCTCCCCGCCTTAAAAAAAAATAATTTATTTATTTATTTTTTTTTTTAAAAAATCGGGCAAAAAATATGGGTTGAAGCATCCTGCATGCAACTGAAGTCAATAAAAAAATAAAAAAAAATAAAAAAAAAAAACCAACCCTGTCCCACATCTTTCTTGTGTTTTGATTCTGTGTTGTTCCCGTGCAGAGTGAGAATTGTTTTGATGATTTAAATTCACAACACAAAAATCACCCCCTAGTGTCCTTTAAGGAATTGATTCATACAAAAAAATCAAACTCGGCCGATGATTGTTGTTATTCATCTAAGTGAAGGAATGTTCTTTATCCCCCAGAATAGACGGGGCAGACTTGAGATAGTGCGCGGAAGAGTTTTCAAAGGAAGGACTGTGCATTTAATATGTGATGTGATCAATGGTTGGGTGCAGTGAGGTGAAGAGAGGAGATTGCTTTGATTTATAGACACACACATAAACGAGGAGTAGGGGAAAGGCTCCTAATATGGACCAGCTCCTAATATAGACCACCTCCTGTTCTGACAAACTAACGACGCTAGAGCGCTCAAAACAATTTCATTCGCTTTATTCACCCTCTCTGGATAAGTTGCACAAGTCAAAACACAAACCTCAAAACCGTTAGGCTTTTCGCTTTTTACATTTAGTCAAGTTTTGACTAAATGTTTTAACATAGAGGGGGAATCGAGACGAGCGTCGTGGTGTATGTGTGTGTGTGTGTGTGTGTGTGTGTGTGTGTGTGTGTGTGTGTGTGTGTGTGTGTGTGTGTGTGTGTGTGTGTGTGTGTGTGTGTGTAGAGCGATTCAGACCAAACTACTAGACCGATCTTTATGTAATTTGACATGAGAGTTCCTGGGTATGATATCCCCGGATGTTTTTTTCTTTTTTTCGATAAATACCTTTGATGACGTCATATCCGGCTTTTTGTAAAAGTTGAGGCGGCACTGTCACAGCCTCATTTTTCAAACGAAGGCCGGACTTCGGTATTGCATTTCAGCTTGGTGGCTTAAAAATTAATTAATGACTTTGGTCATTAAACATCTGAAAATTCTTTAAAAAAAAGTATTTATAAAACGATCCAAATTTACGTTCATCTTATTCTTCATCATTTTTTGATTCCAAAAACATATAAATATGTTATATTTGGATTAAAAACAAGCTCTGAAAATTAAAAATATAAAAATTATGATCAAAATTAAATTTTCGAAATCAATTTAAAAACACTTTCATCTTATTCCTTGTCGGTTCCTGGTTCCAAAAACATATAGATATGATTATGTTTGGATTAAAAACACGCTCAGAAAGTTAAAACGAAGAGAGGTACAGAAAAGCGTGCTATCCTTCTCAGCGCAACTACTACCCTGCTCTTCTTGTCAATTTCACTGCCTTTGCCATGAGCGGTGGACTGACGATGCTACGAGTATACGGTCTTGCTGAAAAATTGCATTGCGTTCAGTTTCATTCTGTGAGTTCGACAGCTTGACTAAATGTTGTATTTTCGCCTTTCGCGACTTGTTTTTACTTTTGGCAGCGTTCACTCTAAATGTGCCGCATATAACGGACTCGTTTGTGTCCACAGCCAAAGCTTTCATAACACAAAAATGGCTATATATGACAGCTAAGACAGTATTTGTTACATTTTAACAGTGTGTACCCCGAGTTTCTACTGCAAACAAAAAATAATAGCAAAACCTCAAAGTATGTGTGAGTCCCCTAATATGGACCACCTTCAACAAATCGAAGAAAATAAAAACTAAAGGCAATTTTAATTAATTCATTAAGAAGCTTGCTGAAAATAACCTATAACTAGCCCTCGAGATTTCAAAAAAATATAACAAATAGTCTTTTTTTTGTGGAAGTTGATAATTTCACTTATTTTCACTCTGTTTTTGATAAGCTTCTTCAGTTTCCTGGTGTGCTTCAAATAATGCTCTCATCAACCCGAAACAGCTCAATCTAAAGCATATTTGAATAAGTCTGACTTGCACACTAAGTTGTATCATGTTATTTTGAAGTATAGGGGGCTTTTTACAGTGATTCGTGAAGACCGCTTCACTGGTCCATATTGGGCGCCCTGGCTCCTAATATAGACCATTTGTGAATTTTTTCTGTATCTAATTTTTGCTGAAGGTCTATCAAAGCTATTTCACTCTAATTAGGCCGAACTGTTAAACTAAGAGAGAAATTAAGGACTACCAACCACAAAATGAAACTTCTTCGCAAGAAAACAAGCTAGTTATCAGCAATAAACAAAAAGTGGTCCATATTAGGGGCCCTTCCCCTATATATATTCGTGCTGTTGCCATGGATTCGTGTGATGTGATAAATGGTTGGGTGCAGTGAGGTGAGGTAAGGAGATTTCTTTGATAGACACACACACACACACCAACGAGGAGTCTATTCGTGCTGTTGCCATGGATTCGTGTACGAAATTGATGGTTCTCATGGTGGTCTTCATGGTGGCTGGGGTTGTGGTCATCTGTGGTCACGCCATCTACCTCGACGACCCTGATTACAATGACTGGACCACAGTGAGTAACGCAAATCATGGTCAATAATAGTGTTCCAAATGTACGAAAGACGTTGCTAGGTGACAAACTTTGCAGATGGCAAAAGCTTCGACAGCGTGTAGAAACTGAAAGCAAAAGAAAGAAGAGGAAAAAAGAATAACAAAAAGTGGCGAAACTCGATTATTTTGACTTTTGATTTTCCAATAACAAGACGCAGTCTGGAAATAACCCTGCTGGTTTGTTTTTATGGCTTGTGGAAAGAGTTTCTTTACCTTTTTTTCTCTTGCCTTTCGGCAATAGAAACACCGCGAAGCAAGCTACACGTGAGATTGTAGGCTTGCCTCAGTGTTTGTAAGGAAACAAGGAAAAGCAACTTTTCCACAACCCATAAACACTTTACATAGTTATTTCCACAAGCACATGATCTTACAATCACCCAACTACCAATCACCTTCAGTCGACGCACGGTGATACATATATGCCCTTTGACCTTTTTGTAAAATAGACGGGGGGTATCCCGGACTAGAAATAGAATACGGGATTGTGGGACAGCTGTTCAACTCGGCACACGTAACGATCTCCGGCGGGAAAATAAAAAGTTGAACTTTAAACATCATACGTGAGTTCTCGAGCATGTGTCGACTCTTCGGTTTCCGAGTTGTTACGTTTGTATTTGTGTACTGTATACGTTCTGTCGATCTCGCTGTTCAAAGTAAGTTAAGTTGATAAATAACCCTACTGTGCCCCCGTTCACTTCGTATAGGTTTGGAAAGTAATCTCAAGTAGAGTAAGTTAATTTCAAGTGTGACCGACATTATGTTGAAGTCCGAAACTGATGCATTGACCAATCACCGAAAGGCGCTGACGTCATTGCATGAAAGTGTTTCCCTACCTGGAATTCCAAACGGTTTTGAAGATTTTGAACATTTAGTTGGGGACGACGACGCTCTATGGTCGGTTTATTATATAAATGATACACGCGGTTAAAAACGGGCGGCGACAGAGCCAATGAAGGGGGATAGGAACTTATAGAAAATATACCTGTGATATTTCCTAATTTATGTTCAAGCGAAATGACAACAAAACAGACCATTGACGGAGAGGGTTTATTTGGGACACTGTTCTTGAATTGTTCCTTTATTAACACGCATTTTAAATACTGTGTGGTTCTGTGTGTACCGTATCGTATGTTTGTGAGTGCATGAACGTGCGTGCGAACATGTGTGTGTGTGTGTGTGTGTGTGTGTGTGTGTATGTGTGTGTGTGCGTGTGCCTGCGCGCGCATGTGTGTGCGTGGGCCTGCGCGTGCATGAGTGTGTATCTGTGTGTGTCAGTGTGCCTGCGCGTGCATGAGTGTGTGTGTGTGTGTGTATGTGTGTGTGTGTGTGTGTGTGTGTGTGTGTGTTGTGTGTGTGTGCTTAGCACGTTTTGGAATGGAAAGTCTCATGTTCATGTCTACAGCAGACAACTATGTAAAGCGGCAATATAATAGTTGCCAGTCGTTTAAATCATTAACCAATTTCGGACAGAAAGCAGCCAGGCTGCAGATGTGTGGTCTGTGCTTAAACTGAGGATGCTTTGTGTAGATCCTATGTTAAGGCCTAGCCAGATGTGCGGTAGTGACCACGTTTTGTTTCTTTCTTGTTGTTTCTTGTCATGAGAACCCATGGAGGTGACGAGGGAGACCAGTTCAGCATCGATCTTATTCTGTGGTTTATTCTCGGCCTATACTCTTTTTAAATATAACCACATTAACCTTCGCCGGTGGTCGTGGTCTGTGTGGACCCAGAAGGGTGTTTAATTGCAAATATCTCTTAAACTAGTTGACATTTTTTTAATGAGCTTTTAAGAATGCCTCTGGCACATAAAAAGCTCTTATGTCCTAAAATTTTAGCGAGAAGTAATTAAAAAAAAAAGGGTCATATTTCGACAACAAAGTAACATCGTGGGGCCGTGCGGACTCATGTCTCTCAAAGAAGGAAAAGCGTGCATCTTTGAGAAGCATGGGTCCGCACGGCCCCTCGATGTCTTCCGTGTGTAGTCGATAACCCGGACTGGCGAAGGTTAAATATAATCACATTAAGGGCGTATCATACTAAAAAATATAAAAAAATAGAAGGTTCCTTAAAACTCGGACTATTTTGTATAGACGGTACTTCAACTCCTGTCAAACCGGCACGGTTGGCCTAGTGGTAAGGCGTCGTGGGTTTGAACCCCGGCCGAGTCATACCTAAGACTTTAAAATTGGCAATCTAGTGGCTGCTCCGCCTGGCGTCTGGCATTATGGGGTTAGTGCTAGGACTGGTTGGTCCGGTGTCAGAATAATGTGACTGGGTGAGACATGAAGCCTGTGCTGCGACTTCTGTCTTGTGTGTGGCGCACGTTATATGTCAAAGCAGCACCGCCCTGATATGGCCCTTCGTGGTCGGCTGGGCGTTAAGCAAACAAACAAACAAACAAAACTCCTGTCTAAAACCTGAATCTCTTTCAAGAAAGATAGTGAGCACGGTTGTTCATGCGAGAAGAATGTTTGTTTGCTTAACGCCCAGCCGACCACGAAGGGCCATATCAGGGCGGTGCTGCTTTGACATATAATAATAATAATAATAATAATAATAAGAACATTTATATAGCGCTAAATCAAAAACTTTCGTTAAAAAGGCTTGCTCTAAGCGCTTGACATCTAAACTAAAACGTCATTCACACTCTTTACAATGATGTACAAGAACTTCATGTCACACTCTTTCATTCAGTATAGCACCATTCACACAGTTGTTATATAACGTGCGCCACACACAAGACAGAAGTCGCAGCACAGGCTTCATGTCTCACCCAGTCACATTATTCTGACACCGGACCAACCAGTCCTAGCACTTACCCCATAATGCCAGACGCCAGGCGGAGCAGCCACTAGATTGCCAATTTTAAAGTCTTAGGTAAGACCCGGCCGGGGTTCGAACCCACGACCTCCCGATCACGGGGCGGACGCCTTACCACTAGGCCAACCGTGCCGGTTATGCGAGAAGAAGGGACAGTTCAAAGTAATAATCGGTACTATGATTTCAGCCACAGCCAGAGACTCCAAAAGGCGGATATCCATTCGAAACTCTATTCAACACTGTGGGCAATTGGATTGGCGATTTGTTTCGCTGATAACATCATCACCATTTTCGGCATCGAATGTTTAATTTCGAGAAACTGTCGAGATCGCCCGCACCCTGTAGATTCGAAATAAGAGTCTTAGTGAAATGATGTAAAGCACTCATATCAATATGCAATGACTTTTGAAAGAAAAAAAACGAAGTGCTTTTATTCTTGTTGGTTCGTTTAGTTGGTTTTGTTGGCTGGTTTTGTTTCTTACTCCTTCTACTTCTTCTTTCTTTTTCTCTGTCTCTCTCCCCCCCCCCCTTTCTCTCTCTATCTCTCTCTCTCTTTCGCTCTCTCTCTCTCTCTCTCTCTCTCTCTCTCTCTCTCTCTCTCTCTCTCTCTCTCTCTCTTGAGTGCATTTGGATTGAAGTAAAAAACTGTAAAACCTCGCCTCTGCTCATAGGTTATATATATCGTAACCCTGCCGAAACGTCGATTTGGTCAGAATATTTCATTCAGATGATGGATAAAGTTAAATCACGCAATAAAGATATTGTATTGCTTGGAGATTTTAATATTAATCTGAATAAGCCTCAAACAGTATGGAATTCAACAACAACTTTATTAGGTCTTCATCAACTGGTTCTGAACCCAACAAGAATAACAGACACAACAGCAACTCTTATTGATCACATATATACTGATAATAAGAAGATTGTTTCAAATGTGTATGTGTCCAATTCAAGTATCAGCGATCATAGGCCTATTTTTGTTCGGTCTCTATGCGCTTGCCTAAATCAGGACCACAAGGCCACACGACCATAGAATACAGAAGTTTTAGACATTTTGATGAGTCTGCATTTTTTCGTGATCTTAGTGAAGCTCCATTTCAGAGCGTTTATGATTTCAGTCTTGCAGATGATGCTTTTAATCACTTGTATAGCATTTTAAGTACAATTATAGATAAGCACGTGCCCCTGCGTCAGCATAGAGTAAAACATGCCAGACTTCCACCTTGGTTAACATCAGATATTATAGAGGCGATGGCTCTGAGAGATTATTTCAAGGAAAATAAGATGACAGACGAATATAAACAGCAGAGGAATGAGGTGTTAAACCGTGTGAGACAATCAAAAACTGGTTACTTTGATAAATTGATTTCCGATAAGAAAGATACTGCAACAATTTGGCGGGCAGTAAATGAAATCCTTGATAAATCTAGGAAAAAGTCAACTGCTAATCTAACAAAACTATCTGCGGAAGAATTTAATAATCATTTTATATCTTTAGCGGATAAATTGAAGGCTTCTGTGGCAGAAACATATTCTCCGGATACAGATAACTGTTTTCAAAAATTGGACGAATACTGTCAGCGGAACAGAATAAACGATGAAGTGTTTATCATTCCTCCGATTGCAGTTCATGAGGTCGGAACATTTATTGAAAACCTGGAGAATAAAAAGTCCATGGGTCCTGATAAAATGCCCGTGAAGTTATTGAAGCTTTCTCTACCGTATTATTGTGGATTCGCTCACGTTCGTATTATAACCTTAGTATTGAGCAGAACTTTTTTCCGTCTAAATTGAAAAGCGCCAAAGTCATGCCCCTTCTCAAATGTAAAGATCTCTCAGACCCAAGTAATTTTAGACCCATTTCTTTGCTGCCTGTTTTGTCAAAACCATTAGAACGGCATGTGCACAAGCATCTTCTTGCTTACATGGAAGAACAAAATTTGTTCCATCAGTTTCAATCCGGTTTTCGGTCCAAGCATTCTTGCCACACAGCTCTTACGTCTCTCTGTGAAGCTTGGCTGTCAGCAATGAACAAGTCTGAAGTTACAGGAGCATTGTTTTTGGATTTTAAGAAAGCATTTAACTTAGTCGATCATTCCATATTGTTGAAAAAATTACACTATTATTTGAGAAACGATTCGGTCTGTGACTTCTTTAAATCGTATCTTGCTGACCGGACACAATATGTCACTCTACAATGCCAGAATTCGTCTACTGCACTAGTAAAACATGGCGTCCCTCAAGGGTCTGACAAAGAAGGGGCACCAATAAGGCCTCGCGGCCTTCGGCTAACAAATATAGCCGCCCCTACATACTACTACTACTACTACTACTACCTATTAGTATTTCTTTGTGCTTTTTACATTTAGTCAAGTTATGTGTGTGTGTGTGTAGAGCGATTCAGAGTAAACTACTGGACCGATCTTAATGAAATTTGACATGAGAGTTCCTGGGTATGATATCCCCCGAAGTTTTTTTTTTCATTTTTTCGATAAATGTCTTTTATGACGTCATATCCGGATTTTCGGGAAAGTTGAGGCGGCACTGTCACTTCCTCATTTTTCAATCAAATTGATTGAAATCTTTGCCGGTTGTGAGCAATCTTCTGGGTTGTCGCAAAGCGTTTAACAGTCCACTCTGACATGCTGTCTGTCCATCTTTTTTTCTTCTTGATCCCTGTCTTTCTCTTCCCGCGCACCGTTCCCTGCACGCCTGTTCTTGTCACATTGCCACCCGCCGATACCATCTCATCTACCTCTTCTTGACAATGGTCAACAGATCGCATGCAAGATACCGGCGAGGAGAACTTGAAGTGAGGCATGCGAGATTCATGGACGTGACGATTTTGAGAGTCAGTTCATTATTTGTACAGTTAAGTGTTTGTCTGTCTGTCTCAAAAGACAACTTGCCGACGTACTGCCGAAAATGAAACGTTTTGTTTTGTCAATACTAATCGTTCCAATAACCTATAATTCTTGGTTTGGGATTCTGAATTTTGGAACGTTATCAGTCTAGCTGTTGGGTTTCAGGAAAAACTGAAATTCCCCCGTAGCACACGAAGCAGCTTTGTTTGTTTGTTTGTTTGTTTGCTTGACGCCCAGCCGACCACGAAGAGCCATATCAGGGCGGTGCTGCTTTGACATATAACGTGCGCCACACACAAGACAGAAGTCGCAGCACAGGCTTCATGTCTCACCCAGTCACATTATTCTGACACAGGACCAACCAGTCCTAGCACTAATGATGCCAGACGCCAGACGGAGCAGCCACTAGATTGCCAATTTTAAAGTCTTAGGTATGACCCGGCCGGGGTTCGAACCCACGACCTCCCGATCACGGGGCGGACGCCTTACCACTCTAAGGCCAACACACGAAGCAGCATGGCTGGGGATTTTTGTTTTGAGCCCAAACGTAAGGATGCTCTCAATCTTATTCTATGTACACACCTCATAGCTTTGGATTTTAACATAATGCTTTTCAGACTATCGTTATATGAGCCCGAAGTTGTCTTTGCGAAATCTTTTTGCCAAAGACGATGTGCCTATATATAAGCTTCGTGCAGCGAACTTTGTGAAATAGACTTGGCGAAGTCTTCTTCTTCTTCTGCGTTCGTGGGCTGAAACTCCCATGTACACTCGTGTTTTTACACGAGTGGAATTTTACGTGTATGACCGTTTTTACCCCGCCATTTAGGCAGCCACACGCCGTTTTCGGAGGAAGCATGCTGGGTGTTTTCGCCGTTTCCATAACCCACCGAACTCTGACATGGATTACAGGATCTTTTCCGTGCGCACTTGGTCTTGTGGTTGCGTGTACACACGAAGGGGGATAAGTCACTAGCAGGTCTGCACACAAGTTGACCTGGGAGATCGGAAAAATCTCCACTCTTAACCCACCAGGCGGCCGCGGCCGGGATTCGAACCCTCGACCTTCCGATTACGAGGCCGACGTCTTACCACCACGCCACGGCCAAGTCGACTTCGCCCAATTAATAGCAGGCTTAACACACAAAGAAAGGCATATCTTCTTCTTCTTCTTCGTTCATGGGCTGAAACTCCCACGTTCACTCATCATGTTTGTGCACGAGTGGCCGGATTTTTACCCCGCTATTCGCAGTCGTACGCCGATTTCGGGGGAAGTATGCTGGGTATTTTGGTGTTTCTATATATAATTGATCGAACTCTGACATGGATTACAGGATCTTTCCCGTGTATTGGTCTTGTGCTTGCGTGTACACACGCAGGGGGAAAAGGCAATAGCAGGTCTGCACATATATAGGTTGACCTGGGAGATCGGAAAAACCTCCACCCTTAACCCACCAGGCGGTCGCGGCCGGGATTTGAACTCACGACCTTCCCGGATTAGGAGGCCGATGTCATATCCACTATTCCACTGCGCCCGTCATAAGAAGGCAATATATTAATCGCGAGGATTACTTCTTCCGCCTCCCCCCTCCCTACCTCTCCCAACCCCTCGCCTGTAAATAAAAAACGTCCCGCGTCAACTGCATCGTAGCGTTGTGTCGCACTGAATTCACTGAATGATTATCTTGCTGTACATAACATTTGTTACCAGGGGTTTGAAAGGTGAGAGGAACAGGTGTAACCATCCAGATATAATCACGTTGTCAGAGATTACCGTGCAGCTACTTTATAAAAACACACTTGACAACTCCGGCTGCCGTTTTGACAAAACATGCGTTAACTTTATTTAGCATCAGCGTCGGCTGTGTCAGGATGCTTTTAATAACAAATGTATGAGTGGACAAGATAGTGAACTTGATCAAATGAAATGTTCGACAAAACGTTACACACTACTACACAGAACAAAAGATGCAGACCAACATGCACAACTCAAATTCATTAACGGGAAACAAGGTACAAGTCGCCCTAAACATACTTTCAGGCTTCACGCTGAAAACAGTCGGCTGTCGTAAATTATTAAGACTCAGAAGGGTCTCATCAACGTAAATGCTGAATAAGTTTGCAAAATTCAACAAAAAAGGAATTGAAATTGAGCCTGTTTTGCTTGTTTCAGATATACGTGATAATCAATCAATATGAGTCTTATATAGCGCGTATTCCGTGGGTACAGTTCTAAGCGCAGGTAATTTTTTATGCAATTTATATCGCGCACATATTCAAGGCGCAGGGATTTATTTATGCCGTGTGAGATGGAATTTTTTACACAATACATCACGCATTCACATCGGCCAGCAGATCGCAGCCATTTCGGCGCATATCCTACTTTTCACGGCCTATTATTCCAAGTCACACGGGTATTTTGGTGGACATTTTTATCTATGCCTATACAATTTTGCCAGGAAAGACCCTTTTGTCAATCGTGGAATCTTTAACGTGCACACCCCAATGTAGCGTACACGAAGGGACCTCGGTTTTTCGTCTCATCCGAAAGACTAGCACTTGAACCCACCACCTAGGTTAGGAAAGGGGGGAGAAAATTGCTAACGCCCTGACCCAGGGTCGAACTCGCAACCTCTCGCTTCCGAGCGAAAGTGCGTTACCACTCGGCCACCCTGTCCCAGATAACGTTAACAGCTCGTAACGTGTCAACCTGTGAACCCGGTGGCCTAGAGGGTAAGACGCCAGCCTCCCAAGCGGAAAGTTGAGTGTTCGAATCCCGGTGTAACACGAGGAAATTACTCCCACGAGATTTTTACTCCGGAGTAAGCATTTCGTACGATAAACTTACTCCCTTTACGAAAAAAGCACTCCCCCATTACACGAGAACATTACTCCCAGAGACAGGTGAGTTCCGAGTAAACATTTCGTACAAAAATGTTACTCCCCTGACGAATAAATAACGAATAAATTACTTCACCCCAACACAAGCAATTTAACTTCCCATGCCAGGTGTACGACATTTTTACTCCCTTGTCCCCTGTTAGTCTTGGTGGTGGAAGGGGTGGAAGGAGGGTAGCGCGACATTCGTGTGCGCGAGATCACTTATTGGCATTATCCCTTCACCCGCATCCCATTTTTGCGTACGAGATTTTTACTGGAAGTAAAAAAAATGGGGAGTAAAAATTTCGTGGAGGGAGTAATTTTTTCGTGCCTTGGGGAGTTCTTTTCTCGTACGAAAAGTGTACTCGGAGTAAGAATTTCGTACGAAATATTTACTCCGGAGTAAATTTTTCGTGGAGTAAAAATGTCGTGTTACACCGGCCGTGGCTGGTGGGTTAAGGGTGGAGATTTTTCCGATCTTCCAGATCTACTTATGTGTAGACCTGCCAGTGCCTTACCCCTCTTTGTGCGTACACGCAAGTACAAGACAAAGTGCGCACGGAAAAGATCCTGTAATCCATGTCAGAGTTCGGTGGTACAACCCAGCATGCTTAACCCGAACGCAGCGTATGGCTGCCTAAATGGCAGGGTAAAAACGGTCTGACACGTAAAAACCCAACTTGTACAAAAGACAGGAGTGTACGGGGTAGTTTCAGCCCATGAGCGTAGAAGAAGAAATGAACGAACATTACAGGCACAGTGGAAGATTCGGCTCACCGTCTCAGATCTGGCACGCAGGCTCTTGCTTTGGAGAAGGCCATCCCTTCACTTGGACATATACCAAAAATCAACTGAATGTATGCTTTCTGCGTCGAGTTGGATTTTTTTTTTTTTGGTGCCGAATTAATCTAGCAGATTGACACTAATTGTCTAAAAAAAAATTTAAAAAAAGTCTAACTCTGCCCAGGCTGTTGATTTGTGTATGTGACCAAGTGGAGGGATGCTCCTATTCCACGTAAACACGTGACCAGATATGGTATGGTGAGCAGAATTGCTTTCACGGCCACAAGTCATCCTGAACCCAGGTCAAAAATGAGTTACTTCCCTTCGTGTCTCATTCTATCCCTGACAGGATGCCTAATTGGTTTTCCTTGTCTGGAGAGGAAATCGATTTAAAAAATTTTTTTTTTTTTTTTTTACATATTTAGATATTTTCGTAATGTGTTGAATCGCGATCGTCGATAATGATTTTTCATGGTGTTGTGTAATTTTTAAATTACAAAGGAATTGATATGTAAGACAGTTTCAAGCGAGCTATTTTTCGCGGCTGTATTTACTGTGCAAACAACTCTAAATATGGCAAGAGTGTCACGTGATAATCAGCCGTTTGGTTTCGGCGCTCGCTGGAGCAGACGATTTTTTCTGCAACCAGTTGACAGTGATGGAACCATATATTACGGTCTCCTTCTGGCAGCAGTCCCAAAATTTCGACTTGTTTTGACCTTAGAACGATCTCTTTATCATAACTGTAAAGAACAGAACGGAGATCACTGTCGAAGTCGGCCAACCTGCAATCATTTTCGTCTCGTGAACACTGCTCGCGAACAACATATGGGAGATAACTCTGTATTCTTGTCAGTTTTGATAGATTCGCGTAGGACTTTAGCGTCCGGTCAGACTGAGAGATAACTGGCGATAGCCGTGGAGCGATGATTATCAGAATGCGCCACACGTGTCAATGCAATGTGCGACGACAGGGGCGGATCAGTTGCTTTGTAAGGGGGAGGGGGCACTTTGAATCGAAAGTGAATGTGATGGGCGCGCTAGGGGGGTCCGGGGGCATGCCCCCCCGGAAATTTTTTTTGCCCAAAGAAGCAAAATGGTGCCATCTGGTGCCATTTGAACTTAGAAATGGTCATAGAATCAGCATAGAAAAATCTTTTTTTTTTCTTCTTTTTTTTTCTTTTTTTTCGGGGGGGGGCACGTGCCCCCTGTGCCCCCCCCTCGTCCGCCCCTGGACGACCGGGCCTTTAAAAACTAGCGCCTTGAATTGATTGTCTAACATTTGTGTTTTAAGCTGCCTCGCAGCGTTGTTGCAAAATACATGTAACTTTTCTAAGCACCTGTGACTCGATCGGGGTAAATGAGAACAGGCGGAGAGAAAGAACAGTCAAGTAGCCAGGTAAGAACCGTTTGTTTAAAGGTATCTTCTTTTTGCATCAGCGTCGGCTGTTTCAATGACAAAACATACATGCTTGCGATAAGAAATACGAGGGAACCCAAGTGTACGTTACACCAATGTCCATCTGATCAATTAATTATTCTACGTGAAAGCCTGTGCAGATGAGTGGCGGGGAATATTATACGTTATTTGCGTGTTTGACCAAAATATGACATTTTACACAGATCGAGACAGTCATTGTTCTCCGAGACCGCGCTAGCGGTCGAGGTGAACAATGACTGTCGAGATCTGTGTAAAATGTCATATTTTGGTCAAACACGCAAATAACATTTATGTATCGATCGAATTCCTTTCAGGTACTATGACTTTGTTGTTGTTTTGACGATTGAACGAGCACACACACACATGCATGCAATCCACATGCAATCAAACACATAAGCTTCATATTTGGGCGTTTCAGGTTGACCGAAACTTCAAAGGAACTACAAAACACACGTCATGTACTCACTTTGTTGTTGTTTTGACATTGAACAGCACACACACATGCAATCAAACACATGACGTTTTTTTTTTTTTAGTTCCTTTGAAGTTTCGGTCAACCCGAAAAGCCAAATTATAAAGTTTTGTCGGCCTCTGACGTCACATGACTCAAAGAAGGGAAATCCAATCTCCAATCGATACATATGACGTTTTTTTTTTTTTGAGTTCCTTTGAAGTTTCGGTCAACCTGAAAAGCCAAATTATAAAGTTTTGTCGGCCTCTGACGTCACATGACTCAAAGAAGGGAAATCCAATCTCCAATCGATACATGAGTGTGTATGCGGGAAGGTAGAGATAAAACCTACGGCAAACAGGTCAAGGTAGTCCCATCACCATGTTTGGTCGTTGGGGAGCGAGATGTGAGAGATTTCAATTAGACCAAGACAAGGGATATTATAATGTCCTACAGGCATATTTGTTTTGCCATTTTTGGGGGGGTCATATTATGATAGTGAGATTTCAACTAATCTCGAGCCAGCTTTATGTAGGTAGAGTTGGACATTTTTGTTGAATTAATCTTGCAGAATGACACTAGTTGTCTGAGGACTGGGTGGCCGAGTGGTAACGCACTTGCGCTCGGAAGCGAGAGGTTGCGACGTTAGCAATTTTCTCCCCCCTTAATTCCTAACCTAGGTGGTGGGTTCAAGTGCTAGTCTTTCGGATGAGACGAAAAACCGAGGTCCCTTCGTGTACACTACATTGGGGTGTGCACGTTAAAGATCCCACGATTGACAAAAGGGTCTTTCCTGGCAAAATTGTATAGGAATAGATAAAAAAAAATGTCCACCAAAATACCCGTGTGACTTGGAATAATAGGCCGTGAAAAGTAGGATATGCGCCGAAATGGCTGCGATCTGCTGGTCGATGTGAATGCGTGATGTATTGTGTAAAAAAAATCCATCTCACACGGCATAAATAGATCCCTGCGCCTTGAGTCCGAGTCTGGAGATACGCGCGCGATATAAGACTTCATAAAAAAAAAATTAAAAAAAGTCAAACTCTGCCCAGAAAGCACCTGGTATACTTCCTCGCCAAACTCGTGTGTCACTCGCCGATTCTCGTTTGTAAGAAACGGGGGACTGGCCAGACTTTTGGTTTAAGCGTGTTTTTATTAATTTCTTGTATACACGGCGTTATAAACAGTAACAACATTAAGAACGTTAACAAGCAGACTGCTTATGGACAGACTTTTACAAGGAGTAAGAACATAACTTCACTCGGACATGTACAAAACAAACAATCTTGGGATGTATGCTTCCTGTAACCCCAAAACAAATTGACTGCCAACGTTCCAATATTCAGAATACAAATACAAGAAAACCAAGGTATATCTGTGAACGTAACGTTTTGTTTTTGTCAATAATTAAACGTTCCAACAACACATCTTTCTGTGAAGTTTGTAATGAACTGGATACACTTGAGCACTTCTTTTTTCATTGTCAAGAGGTGAGGAACGTTTGGAAACTATGTAAAGACTTTATTTTTAAGCAAATTTATTATAATATAACTTTGAATGAAACAGATATATTATTTGGTTTTTGGAATGAAAATTTAAAAAACGATCAAATTTACTTTATAAATTATTGTATTTTGATAACAAAAATGACCATAGGAAAATTTAAGTATGGGAAGAAGTTAGACTTACGTATTTTATTGGAATTAGAGTTAAACATTAGACAGAAGTTTATGTTTTGTATAATATAAAGTTGACTATGTTATACAGAAAAAGACCAAGGAAGAAGGATGCTCCCCGCCTTAAAAAAAAATATTTTATTTATTTATTTTTTTTTTTAAGAAATCGGGCAAAAAATATGGGTTGAAGCATCCTGCCTGCAACTGAGGTCAATAAAAAAAAAAAAAAAAAAAAAAAAAAAAAAAAAAAACAACCCTGTCCCACATCTTTCTTGTGTTTTGATTCTGTGTTGTTCCCGTGCAGAGTGAGAATTGTTTTGATGATTTAAATTCACAACACAAAAATCACCCCCTAGTGTCCTTTAAGGAATTGATTCATACAAAAAAATCAAACTCGGCCGATGATTGTTGTTATTCATCTAAGTGAAGGAATGTTCTTTATCCCCCAGAATAGACGGGGCAGACTTGAGATAGTGCGCGGAAGAGTTTTCAAAGGAAGGACTGTGCATTTAATATGTGATGTGATCAATGGTTGGGTGCAGTGAGGTGAAGAGAGGAGATTGCTTTGATTTATAGACACACACATAAACGAGGAGTAGGAGAAAGGCTCCTAATATGGACCGGCTCCTAATATGGACCACCTCCGGTTCTGACAAACTAACGGCGCTAGAGCGCTCAAAACAATTCCATTCGCTTTATTCACCCTCTCTGGATAAGTTGCACATGTCAAAACACAAACCTCAAAACCGTTAGGCTTTTTCGCTTTTTACATTTAGTCAAGTTTTGACTAAATGTTTTAACATAGAGGGGGAATCGAGACGAGCGTCGTGGTGTATGTGTGTGTGTGTGTGTGTATGTGTGTGTGTGTGTGTGTGTGTGTGTGTGTGTGTGTGTTCGTGTGTGTGTGTGTGTGTGTAGAGCGATTCAGACCAAACTACTAGACCGATCATTATGAAATTGTACATGAGAGTTCCTGGGTATGATATCCCCGGACGTTTTTTTTCTTTTTTTCGATAAATACCTTTGATGACGTCATATCCGGCTTTTTGTAAAAGTTGAGGCGGCACTGTCACAGCCTCATTTTTCAAACGAAGGCCGGACTTCGGTATTGCATTTCAGCTTGGTGGCTTAAAAATTAATTAATGACTTTGGTCATTAAACATCTGAAAATTCTTTAAAAAAAAGTATTTATAAAACGATCCAAATTTACGTTCATCTTATTCTTCATCATTTTTTGATTCCAAAAACATATAAATATGTTATATTTGGATTAAAAACAAGCTCTGAAAATTAAAAATATAAAAATTATGATCAAAATTAAATTTTCGAAATCAATTTAAAAACACTTTCATCTTATTCCTTGTCGGTTCCTGGTTCCAAAAACATATAGATATGATTATGTTTGGATTAAAAACACGCTCAGAAAGTTAAAACGAAGAGAGGTACAGAAAAGCGTGCTATCCTTCTCAGCGCAACTACTACCCCGCTCTTCTTGTCAATTTCACTGCCTTTGCCATGAGCGGTGGACTGACGATGCTACGAGTATACGGTCTTGCTGAAAAATTGCATTGCGTTCAGTTTCATTCTGTGAGTTCGACAGCTTGACTAAATGTTGTATTTTCGCCTTACGCGACTTGTTTTCACTTTTGGCAGCGTTCACTCTAAATTTGCCGCCTAAAACGGACTCGTTTCTGTCCACAGCCAAAGCTTTCATAACACAAAAATGGCTATATATGACAGCTAAGACAGTATTTGTTACATTTTAACAGTGTGTACCCCGAGTTTCTACTGCAAACAAAAAATGATAGCAAAACCTCAAAGTATGTGTGAGTCCCCTAATATGGACCACCTTCAACAAATCGAAGAAAATAAAAACTAAAGGCAATTTTAATTAATTCATTAAGAAGCTTGCTGAAAATAACCTATAACTAGCCCTCGAGATTTCAAAAAAATATAACAAATAGTCTTTTTTTTGTGGAAGTTGATAATTTCACTTATTTTCACTCTGTTTTTGATAAGCTTCTTCAGTTTCCTGGTGTGCTTCAAATAATGCTCTCATCAACCCGAAACAGCTCAATCTAAAGCATATTTGAATAAGTCTGACTTGCACACTAAGTTGTATCATGTTATTTTGAAGTATAGGGGGCTTTTTACAGTGATTCGTGAAGACCGCTTCACTGGTCCATATTGGGCGCCCAGGCTCCTAATATGGACCATTTGTGATTTTTTCTGTATTTAATTTTTGCTGAATGTCTATCAAAGCTATTTCACTCTAATTAGGCCTAACTGTTAAACTAAGAGAGAAGGACTACCAACCACAAAATGAAACTTCTTCGCAAGAAAACAAGCTAGTTATCAGCAATAAACAAAAAGTGGTCCATATTAGGGGCCCTTCCCCTATATATATTCGTGCTGTTGCCATGGATTCGTGTGATGTGATAAATGGTTGGGTGCAGTGAGGTGAGGTAAGGAGATTTCTTTGATAGACACACACACACACACCAACGAGGAGTCTATTCGTGCTGTTGCCATGGATTCGTGTACGAAATTGATGGTTCTCATGGTGGTCTTCATGGTGGCTGGGGTTGTGGTCATCTGTGGTCACGCCATCTACCTCGACGACCCTGATTACAATGACTGGACCACAGTGAGTAACGCAAATCATGGTCAATAATAGTGTTCCAAATGTACGAAAGACGTTGCTAGGTGACAAACTTTGCAGATGGCAAAAGCTTCGACAGCGTGTAGAAACTGAAGCAAAAGAAAGAAGAGGAAAAAAGAATAACAAAAAGTGGCGAAACTCGATTATTTTGACTTTTGATTTTCCAATAACAAGACGCAGTCTGGAAATAACCCTGCTGGTTTGTTTTTATGGCTTGTGGAAAGAGTTTCTTTACCTTTTTTTCTCTTGCCTTTCGGCAATAGAAACACCGCGAAGCAAGCTACACGTGAGATTGTAGGCTTGCCTCAGTGTTTGTAAGGAAACAAGGAAAAGCAACTTTTCCACAACCCATAAACACTTTACATAGTTATTTCCACAAGCACATGATCTTACAATCACCCAACTACCAATCACCTTCAGTCGACGCACGGTGATACATATATGCCCTTTGACCTTTTTGTAAAATAGACGGGGGGTATCCCGGACTAGAAATAGAATACGGGATTGTGGGACAGCTGTTCAACTCGGCACACGTAACGATCTCCGGCGGGAAAATAAAAAGTTGAACTTTAAACATCATACGTGAGTTCTCGAGCATGTGTCGACTCTTCGGTTTCCGAGTTGTTACGTTTGTATTTGTGTACTGTATACGTTCTGTCGATCTCGCTGTTCAAAGTAAGTTAAGTTGATAAATAACCCTACTGTGCCCCCGTTCACTTCGTATAGGTTTGGAAAGTAATCTCAAGTAGAGTAAGTTAATTTCAAGTGTGACCGACATTATGTTGAAGTCCGAAACTGATGCATTGACCAATCACCGAAAGGCGCTGACGTCATTGCATGAAAGTGTTTCCCTACCTGGAATTCCAAACGGTTTTGAAGATTTTGAACATTTAGTTGGGGACGACGACGCTCTATGGTCGGTTTATTATATAAATGATACACGCGGTTAAAAACGGGCATCAACAGAGCCAATGAAGGGGGATAGGAATCGAACTTGTAGATAATATACCTGTGATATTTCCTAATTTTATGTTCAAGCGAAATGACAACAAAACAGACCATTGACGGAGAGGGTTTATTTGGGACACTGTTCTTGAATTGTTCCTTTATTAACACGCATTTTAAATACTGTGTGGTTCTGTGTGTACCGTATCGTATGTTTGTGAGTGCATGAACGTGCGTGCGAACATGTGTGTGTGTGTGTGTGTGTGTGTGTGTGTGTGTGTATGTGTGTGTGTGCGTGTGCCTGCGCGCGCATGTGTGTGCGTGGGCCTGCGCGTGCATGAGTGTGTATCTGTGTGTGTCAGTGTGCCTGCGCGTGCATGAGTGTGTGTGTGTGTGTGTATGTGTGTGTGTGTGTGTGTGTGTGTGTGTGTGGTTGTTTGTGTGTGTGTGCTTAGCACGTTTTGGAATGGAAAGTCTCATGTTCATGTCTACAGCAGACAACTATGTAAAGCGGCAATATAATAGTTGCCAGTCGTTTAAATCATTAACCAATTTCGGACAGAAAGCAGCCAGGCTGCAGATGTGTGGTCTGTGCTTAAACTGAGGATGCTTTGTGTAGATCCTATGTTAAGGCCTAGCCAGATGTGCGGTAGTGACCACGTTTTGTTTCTTTCTTGTTGTTTCTTGTCATGAGAACCCATGGAGGTGACGAGGGAGACCAGTTCAGCATCGATCTTATTCTGTGGTTTATTCTCGGCCTATACTCTTTTTAAATATAACCACATTAACCTTCGCCGGTGGTCGTGGTCTGTGTGGACCCAGAAGGGTGTTTAATTGCAAATATCTCTTAAACTAGTTGACATTTTTTTAATGAGCTTTTAAGAATGCCTCTGGCACATAAAAAGCTCTTATGTCCTAAAATTTTAGCGAGAAGTAATTAAAAAAAAAAGGGTCATATTTCGACAACAAAGTAACATCGTGGGGCCGTGCGGACTCATGTCTCTCAAAGAAGGAAAAGCGTGCATCTTTGAGAAGCATGGGTCCGCACGGCCCCTCGATGTCTTCCGTGTGTAGTCGATAACCCGGACTGGCGAAGGTTAAATATAATCACATTAAGGGCGTATCATACTAAAAAATATAAAAAAATAGAAGGTTCCTTAAAACTCGGACTATTTTGTATAGACGGTACTTCAACTCCTGTCAAACCGGCACGGTTCGGCCTAGTGGTAAGGCGTCCGCCCCGTGATCGGGAGGTCGTGGGTTCGAACCCCGGCCGAGTCATACCTAAGACTTTAAAATTGGCAATCTAGTGGCTGCTCCGCCTGGCGTCTGGCATTATGGGGTTAGTGCTAGGACTGGTTGGTCCGGTGTCAGAATAATGTGACTGGGTGAGACATGAAGCCTGTGCTGCGACTTCTGTCTTGTGTGTGGCGCACGTTATATGTCAAAGCAGCATCGCCCTGATATGGCCCTTCGTGGTCGGCTGGACGTTAAGCAAACAAACAAACAAACAAAACTCCTGTCTAAAACCTGAATCTCTTTCAAGAAAGATAGTGAGCACGGTTGTTCATGCGAGAAGAATGTTTGTTTGCTTAACGCCCAGCCGACCACGAAGGGCCATATCAGGGCGGTGCTGCTTTGACATATAATAATAATAAGAAGAAGAACATTTATATAGCGCTAAATCAAAAACTTTCGTTAAAAAGGCTTGCTCTAAGCGCTTGACATCTAAACTAAAACGTCATTCACACTCTTTACAATGATGTACAAGAACTTCATGTCACACTCTTTCATTCAGTATAGCACCATTCACACAGTTGTTATATAACGTGCGCCACACACAAGACAGAAGTCGCAGCACAGGCTTCATGTCTCACCCAGTCACATTATTCTGACACCGGACCAACCAGTCCTAGCACTTACCCCATAATGCCAGACGCCAGGCGGAGCAGCCACTAGATTGCCAATTTTAAAGTCTTAGGTATGACCCGGCCGGGGTTCGAACCCACGACCTCCCGATCACGGGGCGGACGCCTTACCACTAGGCCAACCGTGCCGGTTATGCGAGAAGAAGGGACAGTTCAAAGTAATAATCGGTACTATGATTTCAGCCACAGCCAGAGACTCCAAAAGGCGGATATCCATTCGAAACTCTATTCAACACTGTGGGCAATTGGATTGGCGATTTGTTTCGCTGATAACATCATCACCATTTTCGGCATCGAATGTTTAATTTGGAGAAACTGTCGAGATCGCCCGCACCCTGTAGATTCGAAATAAGAGTCTTAGTGAAATGATGTGAAGCACTCATATCAATATGCAATGACTTTTGAAAGAAAAAAAACGAAGTGCTTTTATTCTTGTTGGTTCGTTTAGTTGGTTTTGTTGGCTGGTTTTGTTTCTTACTCCTTCTACTTCTTCTTTCTTTTTCTCTGTCTCTCTCTCCCCCTCTCTCTCTCTCTCTCTCTCTCTCTCTACTCTGTAGCTCTCTCTCTCTCTCTCTCTCTCTCTCTCTCTCTCTCTCTCTCTTTCTCTCTCTCTCTCTTGAGTGCATTTGGATTGAAGTAAAAAAACTGTAAAACCTCGCCTCTGCTCATAGGTTATATATATCGTAACCCTGCCGAAACGTCGATTTGGTGAGAATATTTCATTCAGATGATGGATAAAGTCAAATCACGCAATAACGATATTGTATTGCTTGGAGATTTTAATATTAATCTGAATAAGCCTCAAACAGTATGGAATTCAACAACAACTTTATTAGGTCTTCATCAACTGGTTCTGAACCCAACAAGAATAACAGACACAACAGCAACTCTTATTGATCACATATATACTGATAATAAGAAGATTGTTTCAAATGTGTATGTGTCCAATTCCAGTATCAGCGATCATAGGCCTATTTTTTGTTCGGTCTCTATGCGCCTGCCTAAATCAGGACCAAAAGACCATAGAATACAGAAGTTTTAGACATTTTGATGAGTCTGCATTTGTTCGTAATTTCAGAGCGTTTATGATTGCAGTCTTGCAGATGATGCTTTTAATCACTTGTATAGCATTTTAAGCACAATTATTGATAAGCACGTGCCCCTGCGTCAGCAATGAGTAAAACATGCCAGACTTCCACCTTGGTTAACATCAGATATTATAGAGGCGATGGCTCTGAGAGATTATTTCAAGGAAAATAAGATGACAGACGAATATAAACAGCAGAGGAATGAGGTGTTAAACCGTGTGAGACAATCAAAAACTGGTTACTTTGATAAATTGATTTCCGATAAGAAAGATACTGCAACAATTTGGCGGGCAGTAAATGAAATCCTTGATAAATCTAGGAAAAAGTCAACTGCTAATCTAACAAAACTATCTGCGGAAGAATTTAATAATCATTTTATATCTTTAGCAGATAAATTGAAGGCTTCTGTGGCAGAAACACATTCTCCGGATACAGATGACTGTTTTGGAAAATTGGACGAATACTGTCAGCGGAACAGAATAAACAATGAAGCGTTTATCATTCCTCCGATTGCAGTTCATGAGGTCGGAACATTTATTGAAAACCTGGAGAATAAAAAGTCCATGGGTCCTGATAAAATGCCCGTGAAGTTATTGAAGCTTTCTCTACCGTATTATTGTGGATTCGCTCACGTTCGTATTATAACCTTAGTATTGAGCAGAACTTTTTTCCGTCTAAATTGAAAAGCGCCAAAGTCATACCCCTTCCCAAATGTAAAGATCTCTCAGACCCAAGTAATTTTAGACCCATTTCTTTGCTGCCTGTTTTGTCAAAACCATTAGAAAGGCATGTGCACAAGCATCTTCTTGCTTACATGGAAGAACAAAATTTGTTCCATCAGTTTCAATCCGGTTTTCGGTCCAAGCATTCTTGCCACACAGCTCTTACGTCTCTCTGTGAAGCTTGGCTGTCAGCAATGAACAGGTCTGAAGTTACAGGAGCATTGTTTTTGGATTTTAAGAAAGCATTTGACTTAGTCGATCATTCCATATTGTTGAAAAAATTACACTATTATTTGAGAAACGATTCGGTCTGTGACTTCTTTAAATCGTATCTTGCTGACCGGACACAATATGTCACTCTACAATGCCAGAATTCGTCTACTGCACTAGTAAAACATGGCGTCCCTCAAGGGTCTGACAAAGAAGGGGCACCAATAAGGCCTCGCGGCCTTCGGCTAACAAATATAGCCGCCCCTACACTACTAGTACTACTACTACTACTACCTATTAGTATTTCTTTGTGCTTTTTACATTTAGTCAAGTCAGTGTGTGTGTGTGTTTGTAGAGCGATTCAGAGTAAACTACTGGACCGATCTTTATGAAAAATTAATTTGACATGAGAGTTCCTGGGTATGATATCCCCAGAGGTTTTTTTTTTCATTTTTTCGATAAATGTCTTTGATGACGTCATATCCGGCTTTTTGTAAAAGTTGAGGCTGCACTGTCACTTCCTCATTTTTCAATCAAATTGATTGAAATCTTTGCCGGTTGTGAGCAATCTTCTGGGTTGTCGCAAAGCGTTTAACAGTCCACTCTGACATGCTGTCTGTCCATCTTTTTTTCTTCTTGATCCCTGTCTTTCTCTTCCCGCGCACCGTTCCCTGCACGCCTGTTCTTGTCACATTGCCACCCGCCGATACCATCTCATCTACCTCTTCTTGACAATGGTCAACAGATCGCATGCAAGATACCGGCGAGGAGAACTTGAAGTGAGGCATGCGAGATTCATGGACGTGACGATTTTGAGAGTCAGTTCATTATTTGTACAGTTAAGTGTTTGTCTGTCTGTCTCAAAAGACAACTTGCCGACGTACTGCCGAAAATGAAACGTTTTGTTTTGTCAATACTAATCGTTCCAATAACCTATAATTCTTGGTTTGGGATTCTGAATTTTGGAACGTTATCAGTCTAGCTGTTGGGTTTCAGGAAAAACTGAAATTCCCCCGTAGCACACGAAGCAGCTTTGTTTGTTTGTTTGTTTGTTTGCTTGACGCCCAGCCGACCACGAAGAGCCATATCAGGGCGGTGCTGCTTTGACATATAACGTGCGCCACACACAAGACAGAAGTCGCAGCACAGGCTTCATGTCTCACCCAGTCACATTATTCTGACACAGGACCAACCAGTCCTAGCACTAATGATGCCAGACGCCAGACGGAGCAGCCACTAGATTGCCAATTTGAAAGTCTTAGGTATGACCCGGCCGGGGTTCGAACCCACGACCTCCCGATCACGGGGCGGACGCCTTACCACTAGGCCAACACACGACGAAGCAGCATGGCTGGGAATTTTGTTTTGAGCCCAAACGTAAGGATGCTCTCAATCTTATTCTATGTACAAACCTGGTCATAGCTTTGGATTTTAACATAATGCTTTTCAGACTATCGTTATATGAGCCCGCGAAGTTGTCTTTGCGAAATCTGTTTACCAAAGACGATCAGTGTGCCTATATATAAGCTTCGTGCAGCGAGCTTTGTGAAGAAGACTTGGCGAAGTTGACTTCGCCCAATTAATAGCAGGCTTAACACATAAAGAAAGGCATATCTTCTTCTTCTTCTTCTTCGTTCATGGGCTGAAACTCCCACGTTCACTCATCATGTTTGTGCACGAGTGGATTTTTACCCCGCTATTCGCAGTCATACGCCGATTTCAGGGGAAGTATTTTTGTGTTTCTATATATAACTCATCGAACTCGGACATGGATTACAGGATCTTTTCCGTGCGCACTTGGTCTTGTGTGGGATAAGGCACTAGCAGGTCTGCACATAAGTTGATCTGGGAGATCTGAAAATTCGCCACCCTTAACCCACCAGGCGCGCGGTCGCGGCCGGGATTTGAACTCACGACCTTCCGATTTGGAGGCCGTTGTCATATCCAGTATTCCACTGCGCCCGTCATAAGAAGGCAATATATTAAAGGTACATACTGAACTTGTCAAATCCAGGTGCACGGAGCCCCTGGGGCTTTTAGTCATACCTCAGGCAGCTATCCGTTAGAAGAACTACCAAGTTTCATTGACTTGCACCCAAAGAGTCAAGAACTGCGATTTTTTTACGAATTAATTTCGTACTCGGACCCGGCTGGTCTTGGCCTATTTTTGGATCTAAATTTAGATCAGGTAGATCACCACATCATGCACAAAAAGACACGTCACTAGCAAACTATGTCAGACGTCATCATGAGTTTGTGTAAAACAAAATGGAGGCCGGAATCACTCAAGTTGAATCGAACTCCGACCAAACACCACGTAATAACTAGGTTAATTTATGCACTCGCGTGAACAAGAAACTGTCGAGCTTCACAGATGTCGTCGTTGGGTAGTTTTGGGTTTGTTTTACTACCATAGGAGGATTTTTGAACTGTAAATGCACTCAGCTGCAACAAAAACGCAAAACGAAGGCTGTGAGCTGCACTGTGCCTTTAATCGCGAGGATTACTTCTTCCCCCCCCCCCCCCCCCCCACCTCTCCCAACCCCTCGCCTGTATATAATAAACGTCCCGCGTCAACTGCATCGTAGCGTTGTGTCACACTGAATTCAAGACAAGAAAGGTAAGTTGTTGGAACGCTGTTATTAACAAAAATACGTTACAATCACAAATATATCGAATACACAAAACTTATCTTGATGAAATTTTCGCCCGCTCGCCAGGAAGCCAAGCGAATGAATCAAGCTTCCTCGGGTGAGCGGGCGAAAATTTCATCAAGATAAGTTTTGTGTGACAATTTGTTTGTCTGTTCACTTACCAGTGATAGTGCGCAGGAAGGAAGGAATGTGCATTTAATACATTAATGTCACGTGATCTTCTTCTTCTGCGTTCCCGTTGCAATGATGTGATCAATAGTTGAGTGCAGTGAGCATGAGGCGAAGAGATTTCTTTGATTGACAGACATACACACACACACACACACACACAAGGGAGGAGTCTATTCGTGCTGTTGCCATGGATTCGTGTACGAAGTTGATGGTGCTCATGGTGGTCTTCATGGTGGCTGGGGTTGTGGTCATCTGTGGACACGCCATCTACCTGGACGACCCTGATTACAATGACTGGACCACAGTGAGTAACGCAAATCATGGTCAATAATAGTGTTCCAAATGTACGAAAGGCGTGGCTGTATAGGTACAGTGGAACCCCTCTTTTAAGTCCTTACCGTTTTTTTAGATTTTCTCTTCACAGTCGCTGTAAATTTACCTCCATTTTAAGACTCTCTCCTTTTTAAGACCTGATTTTCTCAGTTTTGTGGAGGTCTTAAAAGGGGGGTTCCCCTTTACCAACCTTAACTGCAGGCGAAGAGTACCTGTACCAATTTGAGACCTGTTCTTGAACGCGGAGCGCATTTTACATGAAGAACAAGAACAAGAATTGATTTTGCCATATAGCATAACAGCTATTGGTAATTGTCGGGTTTTGTCTTAAAATATCTCAAATTTATCTTGTATTAGAGAGAGACATCAAACGGATAATTTTGTTAAAATTGTGTGTGTGTGCACTATACCGATTCAAAAAGAGCATATCTATATCTAGTACGTATATATTTTTTTTGTTCAGAGCAAATAAAGAATATTGTCTTCTATTATATTGCTTTTTCGTTTTCAAGCAATATTTTAATTAAAAATAACTTAATTTCAAATTGTTTTTAGCTTACAAGCTGAAATACGAACCCGTAGTTCGGTCAGATCGGTTCAAAGAACGTTTGACGAACATTACAATGCGGCCTCATTTATTACGGACGGATATGACGTCATCAAACAAATATCGAAAACAACAACAACAACAACAACACCAACAACACTGAAAAAGACGTGCAGGAATATTGTTTTAAACATTTCATTTTTTTAAAGTTTTCTGAAGATCTGTGGTGTAGTTTTCTGGGAATCGCTCTTCACGCACGCACAAACATACACCCATACACCAGAACTTCCTCTCGATTCCCGGTCTACCGCAATACATTCGTTCAAATGTTGACTGTATGCAACAAAGGTAGAACATTACTGTGACTACGTGTGTGTGTGTGTGTGTGTGTGTGTGTGTGTGTGTGTGTGTTTATGGTAACACTAATTTGAACAGAACCATGGAATTGTACCGTTTCAGTTTGTGTGACTGTGAAAGACAAAATGGATGGACAGAGACAAAATGGATGGACAGAGACAAAATGGATAAAAGCTCCGTTTGCTAAGACTCCATTTAAGTCACCGAAAAATCGTTTAGTTTTAGTAATTGTTTCAAAGTGAATCACACCTTAAAAAACGCCATTTTGTAAGGGAAGGTTTGGCCAAGGGCCTGTGACGTTTTGCCAAAATATTGCTCAAATGTAATAAACCAATTTTTGAGCAGACGAAACAGATGTTGACGTGCACATATGTTATGACCGAAATGCCACTGTTTGCCTCTCAGGCCCTTCACCTGAAAAAATAAACTTACATTTTTTCTGCCCAGTGTATATATATTAGGCCTAGCCAGATCCGCAGCTGTGAACATGATAAAGTACCAGTACATGAACTAATCAAAGTTCTATAATTGCAGCAACAGCCAGAGACTCAAGTCTACGGCGGATTCCCATTCCAATCTTTATTT
>NC_090260.1:30594846-30616455 GCF_037325665.1 Littorina saxatilis | reverse complement strand
GGAATCAGCAAATGATGGAGAATAAGATAAACGTAAATTTGGATCGTTTTATAAATTTTTATTTTTTTTTTTACAATTTTCCGATTTTTAATGACCAAAGTCATTAATTAATTTTTAAGCCACCAAGCTGAAATGCAATACCAAACCCCGGGCTTCGTCGAAGATTACTTGACCAAAATTTCAACCAATTTGGTTGAAAAATGAGGGCGTGACAGTGCCGCCTCAACTTTCACGAAAAGCCGGATATGACGTCATCAAGACATTTATCAAAAAAATGAAAAAAACGTATGGGGATATCAATCCCAGGAACTCTCATGTCAAATTTCATAAAGATCGGTCCAGTAGTTTGGTCTGAATCGCTCTACACGCACACACACACACACACACACACACACACACACACATACACACACACATACACCACGACCCTCGTTTCGATTCCCCCTCGATGTTAAAATATTTAGTCAAAACTTGACTAAATATAAAAACAAGTTGCGTTAGGCGAAATTACTACATTTAGTCAAGTTGTAAAATACACGAATGACACTGGACGCACTGCCTTTTTTTTTTACCAAGACAACACATGTACAGCTTTGTCAATCCCCGCGACAATCCCGCGAAATCGCTCACTTTTTACGTGCAATACGAAGTGAAATTGACAAACCTGTATAGCGCGGTAGCATATTGCTCTGAGAAAGAAAGTGCGCTTTTCTGCATTCTGTTTAACTTTCTGAGCTTGTGTTTAATACAGATATAACATATCTCTATGTTTTTCAAATTAGGAAAATGATAAAGAATAAGATAAAAAATCATTTTTGGACCGATTTCTAAAATTGTTATTGTAGGAGTAGTAGTACCTAATTTACCTTCGATCGTTAATTGTGATCCCATTATTTGCGTAAACACATAATATATGAATATATTTTCAGATTCAGAATTTGATCGAGAATACGATGCAATCAATTTTGAATCTGTTTGCAAAAATTTGATTTGACAACTTTAATGAACAAACTCATTAATTCCTTTTCAAGCGTCCAAGCTGAAATGCGATACGAAAGTCCGGCCTTTGTCGAAGATTACTTAACCAAACTTTCAAAAAAAATGGTTGAAAAGTGAGAGCGTGACAGTGCTGCCTCAACTTTCACAAAATGCCGGATATGAGGTCATCAAAGACAGTTATCAAAAAAAGGAAAACAAGTGTGGGGATATTATACTCAGGAACTCTCATGTGAAGTTTTATGACAATCGGTCCAGTAGTTTTCTCTGAATCGCTCTACACACACACGCGCACACACACACACACACACACACACACACACACACAGACACACACACACATACACACACATACACACACACATACACACACACACACACACACACACACACACACCACGAAACTCGTTTCGATTCCCCCTCTATGTTAAAACATTTAGTCAAAACTTGACTGAATGTAAAAAGGAACTATGTCAAACACAAATGTCTCCATGTGTGTGTGTGTGTGTGTGTGTGTGTGTGTGTGTGTGTGTATGCTTTCGTGCGTACGTGCGTGGGTGCGTGCGTGCGTTTGTGTGTGTGTGTGTGTTACCTCATACAGTTTGTTGATCACCATTGCGTCACGTGACATAACGATACCATTAGTAAACGTGTTGCCCTGAAATGTTGCTGTCCTGTTATTGTTACTCAGCACGATGTTCGTCCCATGATTTGGGTGGAAAGTAAATGCCTGGAAACATGAACATTCTAAGACAGCGGTTTGCAGTTTCAGGTCAATACAGACAGTAAGTAAACGTGAATTGTCCACAGGGCGGAATGTGCTGAAATGAAAACTGCAATAGTATTTGAGATTATTACTCATGTGCCTAATAAGTTAACCAATATGTTCAATGTTATCATCGTGACAGTGTCAGGGAATGCCAATTAAACCAACATATTTGGGGACAGTGGGATCAAGAGGAGTGGGGTTTATGCTCCTTGTTCTTTTCAAGGTCCAAACGTTTCTAGCGACTGTAAATGCTTCATCAGGTGGTTAGCATGCTTGAGAATGAATTCTGCAGAAATGACAGATAATTTTGAAGAATACGTACCAAAGATATGTGAGTCGGCTTCTGCTCAAATGAGGAAAATGCCCATAATCCGTGTGATCATGGGCTTACCGGTATTTATGCTATACACTTGTAAGCTGCTATACAAACAAGTTTCACGATGTTGAATGAAACTTGTGTGTTCAATTATAATAAGTACCAAGGTTGGTTGAAGGCCATGGTAAAAATGAACAAAGCTTTTATTTACATTAAAAGGGCAATAACCAAAATATTTCATCGCAAGCAATATCGAACGTTATCTAACTGGGGGGGGGGGGGGGGGTTAGGGGGGGTGTGTTACAGAGGTTCCGCCCGCCCCCCCCCCCCCGGCTGTCAAAAAAAATTCTATTTGTGAAAAAAAAGAATAAAATTCACCAGTTGATCATGTTTAAAATGAAGGATAAGCCACAAATTGATTATAAAATATCTAAAATTCTTCACCAGTCAGTCCTGCACCCCAGGTTGTAACTCCTCCTCCCCCCTGGCTTAACTGCTCCGCCCCTGTTCCAGTATAGGTAAAACAAATGTTATCACCGTGACAGTGTCACCTATTAGAGAATGCCAAACCACCCTTTATTATGTTGATCTGCAGTTTATGTCGATCAATAAAGGGTATAACGGTGAAACAGACTCCATAAGAACTGAATTTGAAGACTCCCAAATACCTTCAACACCATTAGGAATTAAGCTGTCTACAAATTCAAGAAACAGCCCGCTTCAGCACCTGCTGCCAGAAAATAGAGATTCCCCTGAAAATGACTGTACATACATATCAGAAAGACAGGTTAAATGCTTTGCAGCGTAAGTCGGATGGACGACAATGTAAACGCATACCGCATCTCACTCAGTTAAAAAACAAAAACAGAGTCACCATCGGTGATCACTGTTAAGTGTTTGCATTCTGAATTTTTGATCAGAAAAACACAAGACAGCTCAGAGCAACCCATTGGATTGCCTTGAGTTTGGACGTTCCAAAGCCAGGGTTTAGAATGTTCTTGCAACATTAGCATCTTCCGCTGGTTAATAAAGAGTACCTTTTACCCTGGTTTATAAATAAGCCGGTGCTTCTAGATATTGACCAAATTATACTGAGACTTGGAAAAAGAACTAAGACGCGGCTATTGTGAGAAGATAATATTCAACAGATGCCAGGAATGCGATGTTGGGTGTGCACCAGACGTGTGTTGACTTCGTGCGCAACATCTAGACACCTAGGGTGTTAAATGCGTTCTGAACAAGCTGGGAGGTGGTGTTCTACGATGCTTTTTGTGTTATCAGCATTTTTACATATTAGTAGTGAAGGATAAGTGGGAACGTTCAAATAAAGCTTGCATGAAAACGTGTTCACAAGAAAATAACCATGGTTCCGGATTTACTCTTTTAATTGTAATGTGCAATTATGTAAAAAAAAATTAAAAAAATAAAATAAAAAGTTATTTATTAATACTTTACTTTATCTAAGTTTCGTTTAAAGTGGTTTTGATTAATTATTCAGGTTTTGTTCATGACAGTTGTGAGCTCGTTCGGGAAAAGAGCAGAGTGTGTGTCTGTGGAAGGGGGGGGGGTCGGAAGGTCAGCAAGATAGTGTTTATTTCATGTTACAAAACAATTAAAAAAGAACGGAAAAACAGTGAGCTTGTGTCTTTGTTCCATGGTGACATGAAAAAACCCTACCCACTTGATCCCACTGTCCAAAAAATGGGACGTTAACGTTTCATTTCCTAATCTGATGTCACAAAATCTGCAAAAAATTTTCATCAGACACAAAAACCAATAGTTTGGTACCTCATTTGGGAAACAATTATATCTGGGCAATGAGCGGCACTAGAATGACCAAAATAAAACTTGGAAAATACATGGGGTAACTTAGTTTTCTGGGTAGTTATTGAAGTGACTTATACAAAGAAATAACACATTTGCGAAAACTAAAGGACACAGATTGCCGTCCCTATGGAAACTGGCATGTTTAAAACAGCGCCATATTGGATTTCTAGGAAACGGTTTTACAGCAACATTATACATCAGAAATGCTTAATATTTGGCACAAAGACACACATGACGTTTATCTACAATCTATAGAAAGATGTTTTGACAAAAGACTACAGTTCAATTTGAATTAATTTTTGAAATAAAGATTAATGAATATAATGCAGTTAGAAATTCATGAATCCTTATTTCAAAAATTAATTTGAATTCAACTGCAGTCTCAAGTCAGAATATCGTTCTTCATGATTGCAGATACAAGTCATGTGTATCCTTGTGCCAAATATTATGCATGTCTGATGTATGATGATGCTGTAAAACCGTTTCCTAGAAATCCAATATGGTGGCTGTTTCCATAGCAACGGCAGTCTGTGTCCATTAGTATTTGCATTTTTTTACATTTATTTGTATAAGTCTCTTCCATAACTACCCAGAAAACTAGGTTATTCCATGTATTTTTCAAGTTTAATGTTACTGCCGCTCATTGCCTTACATAAAACATATGCAACCTTTTCAAAACCTGAACTGCATTTGTTCAAATTTATCAAAATTAATTGAATAGCTTGAATGAATTCTACTGAGTGGCTCACAAAATACTACAGTTACTGGCAGTTTACAGTCGGGTCCGCGGAGATAAACAATAACAGTAAATAAGCCACACAAATAACAATAAAGCATAACCTCACATACAAACCCGAGAATAGCTAGACGCATTCCGAAAATAACTGTATCGCGTTTGTATTGGTTGTCAAAGTGTTGTGAAAACGTTGGCACGCATACACAAAATGTGATGAATTTGTCTTGCCAGACTTTCACCAGAAGGTATGTACTCACCATTGCTTGGACTGAAAAAAAAAGAGAGAAAGCAATTAAATTAAATGTCAATGGTTGTTATATCATGTTCTTTCTCTTGATTTTGCGAGAAATTACTATTGACTGTAATAACACAGCGACACAATCTATGGAGGGACTTGCTCAGAAACGAGCATGGAATAGGAGAATGACATTTATGTTTCACATATAATATATTAATACATTAAGAATTATTATATTAAGGACACTGATATATCACATATAATATATAGATATATTTGCGGCCCTATGCTCCACAGGGAGTCTACAGGAATAAGTCAAGTAAGTCATATAGATATATAATAAGCATGGAGTAGGAGAATGACACTGATATATCACATAAAATATATTAATAGGCCTATATTAATATTAATATAATAAAGACACGATATATCACATATTGTATATCAATATCTTAATATATTAAGAAACACCGAGAGAGACGAACAGACAGACTGAAGGACAGTCCGCCAAACCTTGCACGCACAAAAAGACAAAACCTGACAACTTCCACTTCCGGAACAAAGGTGTCAAGGAATTTTAGATGTGCTGCTTACTTATTGGTCCGGTGTTTGCTTTTCCTTGCACGAACCCGACGCTCTACAAAGTATGTCTAATGGGGATCAGCTCGTTACTCCCCCGGCTCGTTACTCCCCCTTAGGGTTAGGAATAGTAACAAGCCGGGGGAGTAACGAGCCGGGGGAGTAACGAGATGCTCCCTGTCTAATGCACTGAATGCATCTAGAATACACAGAGGACTTTTGGTTAAAAGCGAAGTTAGTTACAGTAGATCATCGCCTCCAGAACAGACATTTCAACTTCGGAGTGGTAACTACCAAAGCAACGATTCCTACATCACGTTGTCACAAACGTAAACCCTCTTCATGTTTTCCACAAGAAAACAACCCTCATTCTCTTAAACTGAGAATAGTACCTCCTAAGGTTAAATACATTGGGACACTTCCCGGAAAACAAAATCGAAAGTAAGAACAGGACACAAAAACAGACATTCCGTCTGCGGTAACTAGGTCGCGGCTCTCGCCTGCTCCGGCCTTGGTCACACACTCACACGTGCGACCCTTCCCTGAACTTCGGGCCTAGTCTGTTACATAACATTTCTATCAACGGTACCAGCTCTTCAGTCTCAAATAGCCCTGCTTTCCCGATCCCTCTGTCTCACATCTTATCACCATAATAACATGAACAGGCTGTCGGCCAAAAAGCGTACTCCTCGTAGAGACAACTGTACATAGACAATGCTAAAGACTACCCTTACCCCACAATAAAAACAAATTGTATCTTCCAACAAGATAGCTTCTGTAACCTCCGACAGGTTAGCACAAAAATGGTTGTAACCTCTTAAGATTACAAAACTAAAATTTAAATACACTGTCCCTATAAATAGAATTTGTAACATTAAAAAAAAAACATTAAAAAAATGTTCCCCTCCATTTATTTACTATATTAGCATATATTCTCAAAATCATCAACACTTCTCTGAAAACAGGCACTGTCCCCAACTCCTTTAAGACTGCTATTGTCAAACCTCTACTGAAGAAACCATCGCTTGACCCAAACACTCTCAGCAACTACCGCCCTGTCTCAAACCTTTCCTTCATCTCCAAACTCCTTGAAAGAGTCGTCCTGAAACAACTCAACTCTCACCTTCTTTGCATGATGGGGTCAGAGTTCAGTTTGTCAATCGAAACAGTCTGGTAGCGGTCGGTGAAATAAGAAGAGAACCAAGAAAGAGCTGTGCTATGTAGATACCAAAGGTGTGCTGAAGGCGTTGAAGGAGGATGTTGTGGTCGACTGTGTCAAAAGCCGCTGATAGATCAAGTAGGGCGACGGCAGAGATTTCAGCTTGGTCAGTGGCAAGGAGGAGATCATTAGTGATTTTGAGAAGGGCAGTTTCGGTGGAGTGGTGAGGACGATAGGCAGATTGAAGCGGAGAGAGAAGATCAGGCTTGTGTGCGGAGTCCCTCAGGGCTCAGTCCTTGGGATTGTACTATTTACTCTCTACACTCAACCTCTTGACCACATCCTTGACCAACACAACGTTCTCCACCACTCTTTTGCCGACGACTCTCAACTTCACAACAGCTCTTCCCCTGACCAGTCTGAATCTCTTCTTTCCTCTATCTCTGACACTATCACTGACGTGCAGAATGGGATGACAGAAAACAAACTCCAGCTCAATAGCAACAAAACTGAAGCTATTCTAATAGGCACTACATCCAAACTCTCCAAAGCCACCTCCGACTCTCTTCAACTCTCTGACTCTTCTGTCCCTCTGTCTTCTGCTGTCAAAAATCTCGGAGTCACTCTAGACAACACCCTTTCCATGAAACAACACATCTCTTCTGTTTCTCGCACCTGCTACTTCCAACTCCGCCGCATCGCCACTATCCGCAAGTACCTCACCACAGATGCTACCGCCAAACTGGTCACTTCCACCATTCTCTCACGTCTTGACTATTGTAACTCTCTCTTGGCGGGTCTTCCCTCTTCTTCTATCTCTCGTCTCCAACGCATTCAAAATAGCTCTGCCCGTCTTGTCTTACGAAAGAAAAAGAGAGACCATATCACCCCCCCTCCTAAATCAGCTCCACTGGTTGCCCGTTCCTGCCCGTATCACATACAAAATCAACACTCTCACCTACAAATGCCTCCATGGTCTCGCCCCTGCCTATCTCTCTGACTCTCTCTCTCTTTATGTCCCCTCACGAGCACTCAGATCATCTGCCGACTCCCTTAAACTCAACATCCCCCACACCAAACTCAAAACAGTAGGTCAACGCTCATTTTCTTTCCAAGCACCTAGCCAATGGAACACATTACCTCTCCCCCTCCCCGCAACAGTCCCTCGAATCATTCAAATCTGCACTCAAGACATTCCTTTTTTCCAAATAATCCATGCATTCAACACTGTCCACCCCCATCCCATCCTGAATAACTGTACATATTTAATGGTTGATGGTGTATGTGTGTTAGTGACTTTAAGTCTCCGTGTGTGTGAATAAGTGTATGCGCGCCTTGAGTCGCCTGTTGGTGAGATATGTGCGCGTTATAAATATTCGTATTATTATCGTATTATTATTATTATTATATATCATGATTGTATTGATTGTATTTATTGTTCAAAATGCCCCCCTGGGTTATTGACTAATAAAACTTGAACTTGAACTTGACAAACACAAGAATGTCCGCTTTCATGTCTCAATTCTTCTTCCAGCTGCAGGTATTAAAATAAAGTCCGAACTACTCTAATTAACAAAAACACTTTCATCCCACACCACAACAAACACATCCGCTCGCATCAGTCATCCCATCGCTCTCTGACATATCACGCTTGCACGGTCAACCTTTCGACCACCGCATTTACACAGAGGGGTGACAACATACGACGCATCACACAGCACAACCGTCCATCGCTAAAACAATACACTGATTTTACCTATTCAAATTAGGCGAGTCGGCTAATTCCGCCAGACCATTTTAATAGGGTTATAGAGACTGCTCGGAAATAATACTCATTCACGATAGCTCAGGGGTACCGTGATCAGAAAACAATACCATCAAATTTTCCCTTGACAAAAGGATGTCCCAACCCTCCCTGGAACCAGCCCTGTGCACAAAACCGTAACCAACCCAAGGCAAAGAAGAGCAGCAAAAACTCACCGATATGGACAGCAGCACGAAGTAATATTGAGGTGTTGACGTGAAGCGGGCAGACAGCGATGACAGAGGTGAGGACTGAAGTGAAGACGGTTGTAGCGATGATGGTGTGGACAGGATATGTCGCTTGACTGACACTGCTCAGTATCTGCTGCGAATCTTATTTATTCTATTATCTCCAGGTATTAGTGCAGAGGCACGATTATGTGCAATGGATTCTATTGCGATCTTATGCACACGGAAAGTTGTTATGTTCTTCAAGTTCCTTGTCAAAACAAGTTCTCTGTGCACCTTGCTTGTAGTGTGTGTGTGTGTGTGTTGGGGGCGGTGGTGGCAGTTTAGCGTTTGTGGGAGGAGGGAGGGTGGGTTGTGTTATAGCGCGTGTGTATCTGTGGGATAGTTGCGAGAAAAACGAGAGGTACGATTATGTGCAATGGAATCTATTGCGATCTTATGCACCTGAGTGCAGACGCACACGAAAAGTTGTTACGTTCTTCCTTGTCAAAACAAGTTCTCTGTGCACCTTGCTTGTAGTGTGTGTGTGTGTGTGTGTGTGTGTGTGTGTGTGTGTGCGTGTGTGTGTGTGTGTGTGTGTGTGTTGGGGGCGGTGGTGGCAGTTTAGCGTGTGTGGGAGTGTCACGATTTAGTGACATGGCTTGGAGATATGAACACTCTGTCGAGTGCCTATCTCCAATTGTGATGGAAAGCGCCTGTGCTTGAGTCGACGGTACGAAACCGCTGACAAAGTATAGCAAACCACGGGGATTTCGTTTTGCAGGAGTTCCACGTGCGTGATTTTGCTTGCTTGGCGAAATCGACTGTGACTGAACTGGATACGGGACACGTGGAGTCACGTGATATTTTCAAGGTGTTTGGGGGAAGACTTGAAACGGTGGACTTTAACATAAGCACGATAGGAGACGGTACTTGTTCGTCTAAGAGTTGGAGGATTTCAACACGGGGTGACATTTTTGATGTCATCGTGCCTGCTCTGCACTAGTACAGGAGGGCTCTTTGGACAAGGGAGGAGTCACCGCCTATCGCCACCATATATGTTTCTGACGACGAGGCGTCAGGTTTCTGGGCTGAGGGTTGGAGAATTTCAACGCAGAAGATAAAGTCAGTACCGGGGGTGTGGCTTCTAAAACGTCGACGGGCGTTAGCCATACAAAGGAAGCGGATTCGCTTAAAGGGGTCTACATTGGCTGTTGAGGTAATAATAAATCGTTATTTAACGCGATTGACGAGTCGGTGTTTGTGGAATGAAATACTCTCTGTTGTTCTTTCCAGGTTAGCGCATAATTTGCTCTTTGTGACGCTAAAATACTAATCTGTATATGGTTTTTGCAGATATGGAGAGAAGGAAGGAAAATAGCTGATTTGTTGTTTTAAAAGTTCGTTTGTGCAGGCCACGTGCTCGATGAATTATGTAAAGGTGACATGTTTGAAGGTGGAGGGTAAAGGGTTGCGTGGCATGTTTAGTGCACCGATGCTTTTTGTTGCAGCCTTTCTACGTACTCATCGGTACTTATCTACCGGAGCTGTATGCTGTAACCTGGTGTCGGAGCTGTATGCTGTAACCTGGTGTCGCGGTGCTGTATGCTGTTGCTGCTGCTGGGATAACCGGTGAGGCCGTCACCGTCTGCAGGGGTCTTGCGGCAGGCAGTGACGTCACATACACGACCACCCGTTGTCTTCAGCAGCTGAGTGAGGCGCCTCAGTGATTTCCCCACGGTTCCCTGCTTCGTTCAACTCCGACTGGCACTACAATCAACGAAGCAGTAGTGGGGAAGGACTATTTACGGGTCGCCCACTCCGTAACTAAAAGCTAAGTGCACCATGTCATTGCGCCTTTAACCACCAAGTCACCTTGTGTATTTGTGATTTCATTTGAGTGGTGGCGACGTGGGTTGTGACAACTGCATATAACCAGCACTTTTACATTACAGCGATCTTTTTTCTATCTATACACGGGATCAGCGTGTTATTATCATTTTCTATATTTAACTGGAATTTTTGTCAGTGACCCCTTGTTTACGTTTTAGACGTAAAAAACATATTTTGGAGTGAAGTCTCGAGGGAGGTGGCGTGATAATATATAAACAGGCGTCTGAAACTTATACTTTTGTTGACTGCGAGAGTGGATCGTGCTGTGGTTAGTAGTAACTAACCGTTCATAATCACCTTTTGTGATTTATTGAAACGTGACAGAGAGGAGGGAGGGTGGGTTGTGTTATAGGGGCGTGTGTATCTGTGGGATAGTTGCGAGAAAAACAATGATAAAATACAGCCGTACTGTCCCTTCAAGGAATTAATCTGATTTGACAAACTGAGTCAGCGAGTTCATGGTGTAATCTTTCATGGTATTTATGCCATTGGTTTGGCAGGATGACATTTAGCCTGTTGAATACTAAGTATCTACTTCGCGCAATGAGATACTTACAGTGTATACGCCCCCCACCGAAGGTCAGTCTTTGTTGACATAAGAATTTACGTATGGAAGAAATCATGGTCAGATACAGCGATCCAGGACGTGAAGAAGGTGGAAGCTTGAAAAAATAAAGTATAATAAGTCATATTGGACACGTGTCCTGCTTAGTACAACGTCAAGACGTCCCAGGAACATTAAAGGCACAGTCAGCCTACCGTAAACCATCACAGATACGGTCAGGCTTTTACACACAGTACAAACACCCTTTCGTTTAAAGGCAGAGTAAGCCTCCCGTAAACCATCACAGATACGGTCAGGCTTTTACACACAGTACAAACACCCTTTCATTTAAACACTCACCGATTGAGAACATCCTAGGTGCCCTCCGTAAAGAGCAAACAATTTTCAAAGAATTTATTTTTGCGTGGTTTATCTTACCCCTGAGCCATCGTGAACCCGTGTGATCCAGTTTCCCTTTTTCACAATGTAGTCGTCAGTTAGTCATTTGAATGCGACTCGATGTGAGCTTATCTACAATAGCACGTTTTTATGCACGAAACAAACGGCTGTGGTTCACAAGAACTCTAGCGATGGCTTTTGACTGTTGAGAGGAACGGCGATATACATAAACCGTCGTCTGCTACGACCCTTGCGTGACCCTGCTTCCGGGCCGAAGGGAAGTAACTCATTTTTGACCTGAGTTCAGGATGGGTCCAAAAAGTGTTCGAGACAATCTGCAAAATTAATTCTTTAAAAAATTGTTCGCTCTTTACGTAGGGCACCTAGGATGTTCCCGTTTGGTGAGCGTTCAAATGGAAGGGTGTTTGTACTGTGTGTAAAAGCCTGACAGTATCTGTGATGGTTTACGGGAGGCTTACTGTCCGGGCGTGATTTCCGGTATATTCATAACAGCCGTCAAGCACCAAAACGAGGCGCCATTGTTGTTAAGGATTGCTCCACGAAAATAAATTCTTTGAAAATTTCTCACGCTCGACAGAAAGCAGCCAGGATGTTCCCGTTCGGTGAGCGTTCAAATGGAAGTATGCTTGTGCTGTATGTAGACGCTCGGGGAGCTCTGTGATGGTTTACGGGAGGCTTACTGTGCCTTTAAACACTCACCGCTTGAGAACATCCTAGGTGCCCTACGTAAAGAGCGAGCAATTTTCAAAGAATTATTTTGCGGATTGTCTGATCAGACAATCGGACGTGTATACGGCTTGCCTTTTTATGAGGTATAGGCTAAGTTAATTTCTTAAAAAAAATATTCCTCATCCTTTTTAACGACAGTGCGTGTGAGTCAGAATCAACAAATTCTTCCCTCAAACCGGTTATATATCAGCGTTTTATAGACGGCACTTACGTCAACACATCACTACCCACCACCTCTTTACAATTACATGCTATATCGTTCCGCCCCGAAAGCTCGGTGCACAGCCCGCTTCACAACAACACGAACAGTCTATACATACTTCTACAAAAACCGGTCGTCAAACCACTCCTCAGTGAGGGGCCATGTGGCATCAATCTAGTCCACGCCTCTCGGAGTAAACAACAAATAATAGGGGCAACCGTGAATGTTTATTCTGAAGACGGGATTGGAATGTCGTCCGTCCTGTTTTGCTTCCTGCGTCTCGCCTGGCTCCAATTCTTTTTTGCAAATGCATGTGCAACAAGAGGCGAAGCCTTCAGGGCTCCCGTAAGAAATCGCCAAACAGTAACACAAACTCGATCACTCCGTCACACACACACACACGCGCACGCGTGCGCGCTGAAACACCTATCGGGATACACAAGCAACAACAGTCTGTTCGAAGGCAGAATACTCAGTAAACACTCTAGTTTTATCTAGATTAATTGTAAATCTGCTAAATAAATAGGAATTAAAAGAAAACAAGTCGCGTAAGGCAAAATTACTACATTTAGTCAAGCTGTCAAACTCACAGAATGAAACTGAACGTACTGCATTTTTTTCACCAAGACAAGACAGGCTCGACAATCCCCGTGAGAAGGAAGCCGCGCACTTATCACGTGCAAAACGAAGTGAAAGCGACAAGCCAAAATACAGCGGTAGCGTATTGCGCTGAGCAGGAAAGCGCGCTTTTCTGTATTCTTTTTAATTTTCTGAGCAATGTTTTGAAAAAAACATATATGTTTTTGGAATCAGGAAATGATAAAGGATCAGATGAAAAAACAATTTGATCGATTTCTTAAATTTTAATCATAGTACTAATTAACCTATTTTCGTTAATTGTGATCACATTTTAAGAGTAAACATGACATATGTATATATTTTCTGATTCAGAATTTGATGAAAAATACGATGCAATCAATTTTGAATCTCTTTGCGAAATTTTGATTTTAATGACAACTTTATTGAGCAAACTTATCAATTAATTTGTAAGCTTGCAGACTGAAATGCAATACCAAAGTCCGGCCTTTGTCGAAGATTGCTTGATCAAATTTCAACACAATTGGTTGGAAAATGAGAACGTGACAGTCCCGCCTCAACTTTCACAAAAAGCCGGATATGACGTCATCAAAGACACTTATCACAAAAAAAGAAAAACCCGTCCGGGGATGTTATACTAAGGAACTCTCATGTTAAGTTTCAGGCAGATCGGTCCAGTAGTTTTCTCGGAACGGATCTATACACACAGACACACACACAGACACACACACACACACACACACACACACACACACACACACACACACCTGTCACCATGACCCCTGTCTCGATTGTCCGTCTCTGTGTTAAAACATTTAGTCATAACTTGACTAAATGTAAAAACAAAACAAGAACGCGTCGCAGGGAAAAGGGCTTTTTCCTATTAAGAGTCCCATACGCCATCAGGTAAAACAAAATAAAAATTGTAAAAGCATAATAAATATCAGAGTTATTTAGTCATCGGTCAGAAATGAATTTCTCGCATACAATTAATAAAGCAGAACTCAGCAAGAACTGTTGTTGTAATCGGTCACTATCTTAACTTGTGACAATAGCATTAAGAAACTAGAAAACATTGCCAAAACACAGCAACTTCCCTTACTGTGTTCTGCCGTTGTTTTTAACAAACTCGAGTTCAAAGAAAACTCCGGCAGAAGACAGTAACGTCCCTTACTGTGTTCTGCCGTTGTTTTTAACAAGCCCGAGTTCAAGGAAAAACTTGGCAGAACACAGTAAGTCCCTCGGGCTTGTTAAAAACAACGGCAGAACACAGTAAGTCCCTCGGGCTTGTTAAAAACAACGACAGAACACAGTAAGTCCACTAATTGGCTCATAATTCTTTAATCTCACAACTATTTTTGAAATAGACTAAAGCTATAAATTCAGAAATCCTCCCGACGCTTTATTGCAGTAAAATGCGAGAATGCTTTTGTTTTAAATATAGAGCTGAGAACAGGAAACCGCGTTTTTTCTCGAAACGTGATTTTTGGACTTACTGTGTTATGTCAGAGGAGGGCAGTATGCGTGTTTAGGTGGTATATCAGCCATCTGCACTTATGGTAGAATGACCAAGATCTTTAACGTGCCATTGTGGTGACACGGGGGTGGGAGATGGATACCGTCTCTGGGTCTGCACATAAAGTTGACCCGTGTCCGTCCCGGCCTGGATTCGAACCAACGACCTTTCGATCACAAGTCCAGTGCTCTACCATCTGAGCTACCCGGGCCCCCCACACAAGAAGACGCCAAAAACAGGCCTTTTACGGCTTCTGACGAGGCTGACATCAGTCTTCTTCAAAATAGCAAAACAACACTGCTAGGCACAACAGCTTAACCAAATTAATTTGTATGGGTAGAAAATGAGTTGTTCTTCCATTTGAGATCAAAATTCTCTTGCTTATTGTGATTTTTGTGTATTTTAGTGTCTGCAAGTTTGCTTTTGCGAATTTGATTTTGGGGGTTGTCCTAGGTCTCCGGTACACTGCATAAACACTACATAAAATGAAACTCTTTATTTCATACGGTAGGGGAATAAATTACCTTTCTGGCAATATACTTGGTTTTAATATAACTGGCCGCATCACAAAGATCTACAGCTAAATGTATGGGTGTAGTTTTTTTTATGACGAGTAGTGTAGAAGTTAATTTATCAAAAAAGTCCAACTTACCACAGCAAAGAGTCAGGGTGCTGATTTCGGGCATGTGACCAAGCAGATGGATAGTCTTATTCCATGCACGAGCCTGGCCAGATCTAAGATGGTGATCCGAACTGTGATCCCCAGGAGTGTGCCTTTAACGTGTGTCTGTAATGTTGACTTCCATTTATCACTAAACTTTGGTTTAACATCAGTGGACATGATCACATCATAATCTGCTTGTGTGCCTTCACCATCAGACATTATCAACTTATGTACTTTCGTAAAATCAATTGCCATATCATTTGATATCATCAAAGATAAGAATAAGAATAAGAATAAGAATACTTTATTATCTCATAGAGAAATTCAGGGGTGGTACATAACAATAATACAAACAAGACATTGATTTTACATAAAACATATAGCACTATATAACAGGGCAGGTTATAGAAACACCTCCCACAGATATTTTACATACAAAGGTTTTAACAGCATATACACGCATACAGCTAAATTAATGTGATAGAATTAGGGTTCAAATCGTATTTTTCTTTGAAGTCTTTGTATGAAAACATTTTCCCATCAGTTATGTAACGGAACTGAATCCGAAGGTAGTAGATCTAACTTGTGTAACAATATTACAGTATACTCAATACAATACCCGTCTGTTTCAAACCAAGTTTAATTAACGAGAGTTGTCTTTCCAACCTTAACATTATTGTCATACAAGATTGGCTCTGTCAAGAGTTGTTGAGAACATCCACAAGTGCGCGTATACTAACAAAGTTTTTATAGGCCAAACAAACAACCACCTGAGTGTTCTTGTATACGGGGGTTCGATGGGAATGTACTCCTTTGGTTTCACACGCAAGCATTTCTAAATCCCTATGCAAACCTGTAAAGACAAAGAGATATCAGGTAACCATGGCATATGGACCTATCGCACAATCATGCCCAATCCCACAGCAGTTGTCTTCACTGCATAAACAAACCACGATATGATGAAACACAATAGCACGCCCACCGGCACGAGTTCACTTAATCCGCTTTAAAGTAAACGATGATGTAGGCTAACGTTTGAAAGGGCAGCGATTTGATCACGAGCAAGAAATATGATACAAGGCGAAAGCTAGAACAATTATGACATAGGGAGGTGTGCCGCGCTCGGGCCGCGCTCGGGCCGCGCTCGGTTTAATCATAAACTAATATAGCTATTCTGATGAACACGTGGGGGAATTCGGGGGCTGTGATTGGATGGTCTCTCCCGATCATCAAAGCATATTGCTGCCGAAGTCGGCCATTTTTCTCAATATCCAAAAGCATATTGAGAAAAATGGCCGACGCATGGTTCCGGTTTACACATCTGTACCACGCGGCGATGTTTCTATCGACAACAGCATACACTGACAACTTAAAAAGCTGTTTCAACAACTGTGTTGTGAAATCGAATGCACTTGGAGTCAGTTTTTCTTCCAAAGTCAGAAAGCGTGTGGCGGTGTGCATGTCTGCGCGAACATGATGCGCGTAAGAAGTTTGTCTGCTATCAAAACCTGAGATCAACGCATCGACGCAAAAACTGTCATTTTGTAAGTTTGGAACAACAAATCAAGGTCATAACAGCTATATAATCGCTATTATGTTTTCATTATTTAGGGAAAGCAGTTTTCATTATTTAGGGGAATCAAGAATTGACTTCTAAGCTTCATTTTTACATTTAGTCAAGTTACTTAACATAGAGGGGGGAATCGAGACGAGGGTCGTGGTGTATGTGTGTGTGTGTGTGTATGTGTGTGTGTGTGTGTGTGTGTGTGCGTGCGTGTGTGTGTGTGTGTGTGTGTCTGTCTGTCTGTCTGTGTGTGTGTGTGTGTGTAGAGCGATTCAGACTAAACTACTGGGCCGATCTTTATGAAATTTGACATGAGAGTTCCTGGGTATGATATCCTCGGACGTTTTTTTCATTTTTTCGATAAATACCTTTGATGACGTCATATCCGGCTTTTTGTAAAAGTTGAGGCGGCACTGTAACACCCTCATTTTTCCATTAAATTGATTGGAATTTTGGCAAAGCAATCTTCGACGAAGGCCGGGGTTTGGTATTGCATTTCAGCTTGGTGGCTTAAAAACTAATGAGTGAGTTTGGTCATTAAAAATCGGAAACTTGTAATTAAAATTATTTTTTTATTAAACGATCCAAAAACAATTTCATCTTATTCTCCGTCATTTTCTGATTCCAAAAACATATAAATATGTTATATTCGGATTAAAAACAAGCTCTGAAAATTAAAAATTATGATAAAAATCAAATTTCCGAAATCGTTTTAAAAACTATTTCATCTTATTCCTTGTCGGTTCCTGATTCCAAAAACATATAGATATGATATGTTTGGATTAAAAACACGCTCAGAAAGTTAAAACGAAGAGAGGTATAGTAAAGCGTGCTGTGAAGCACAGCCATGGCGAGCACAGCGCGATCGCTACCGCGCCAAACAGGCTCGTCACTTTCACTGCCTTTTGCACTAGCGGCGGACTACGTTCAGTTTCATTCTGTGAGTTCCACAGCTTGACTAAATGTAGTAATTTCGCCTTACGCGACTTGTTTTTCTTTGTGTATATACTATAATTCAATACAAGGTATCTCCAAACATTATTTATCAGAAAATGTTCGTAAATTTGTTTAAATCCTAGAAACCCCTAAATAATGGAAAATGTGTTGGCTAAACAATGAATTGTTTACGTAAATAATTCATTGTTTACGTAAATAATGATTTATTTAGCAACATTCTGATTGTTTATAAACAATGTAATATAAGTCTAAATAATATATTGTTTACGTAAACAATATATTATTTAGACGTATTTTACATTGTTTGTAAACAATCAGCAATGTTGCTAAATAAATCATTTTTTACGTAAACAATGAATTATTTACGTAAACAATTCATTGTTTAGCCAACACATTTTCCATTATTTAGGGCTTTCTAGGATTTAAACAAATGTACGAACATTTTCTGATAAATAATGTTTGGAGATACCTTGTATTGAATTATAGTATATACACAAAGAAAACAAGTCGCGTAAGGCGAAATTACTACATTTAATGGACAGGAAAAAACAGAAGAAAAATCGAAGGCTTACGAATCCTTGCGACTGCTTGCGAATGTCTACCGATCATTGCGATTGTATACGAATCCATATACGGATCTATTACGAACGTTGCGAGTGGCCTTGCGAGTGTTGCGAGTGCTTGCAAACATTTTACGAATAAAGCGATTATGCAATTCGCATTGTTCGTAATACTGCTCTTACACTGTGCTGAATTTCCCTTGCGAATAGAATTCACCAATAATTCGTAATGATCGGGACATGGTCGCAAGACATTCGTAAATGTTCTTAACCATTCGCCACCATTCGTCTCTTGTTGCGAATATTAGCAACATGCTCCTAATATTCGCAAGGAATGCATATTCTTCAGTATTCGCAAGCCATTCGTAATCATCGTAAAGGTATTCGTAGCGCTCGCAAGGCGTTCGCAATGATCGGTACACATTCGCAAGCACTCGCAACTATTCGTAAGACATTCGCAAGAAATGTGTATATGAACATGTTGTATTTGGCCCAAAAAAGAGACTAATGGACAGGAAAAATATTGACCATTCGAAGCCTTACGAATCCTTGCGAATGTCTTACGAATGGTTGCGAGTGCTTGCGAATGTCTACTGATCATTGCGAATGCATACGAATCTATATTCGCAAGGATATTCGGCACAGTGTAAGACAGGCATAACGAATGTTTGCGAATGCCTTGCGAGCCTGACGAATACATTGCGATGATTGCGAAATCTTACAAGTACGTTGCAAAAAAGTTAAGAATATGACTTCTTTGCGAATATTAGGAACATGTTGCTATGCTCAAAACAAGAGACGAATGGTGGCGAATGGTTAAAAAACATTTACGAATGTCTTGCGACCATGTCCCGATCATTGTGAATTAATTGGAAAATGCTATTCGCAAGGGCAATTCGGCACAGTGTAAGAGTAGCTTTACAGGTGACACTTTACGAATATTTTGATATTAGAGTGTGGTATTGATCACAGACTTTGCATTCATTCCAGGTGGCGTCCCATGGCTCAGATGGCCGCGATTGGTCCGTCAAGGTGGTTTTCTTGTATACATCTTGAAGATGTGGACGCATCAACTTCATGAACAGTCATAATGACCATTGTATTATTTTTTCTCCAACGCATATCCCAGCATGTTTGCACAGAACTGCAAGCTTTGTCTTGGCCTTTCTTGCGACACTCACAATAAAAGGATACCCAGTCTATTGGTTGTCGAATGTGACTTTCCAGGTTGTCTGGTTTACAACTGTTGTACACACACAAACACACACCCACACACACACACACACACACACACACACACACACACACACACACGCACGCACACACACACGCACACACACGTACACACACACACACACACACACACACACACACGTGTACACAATTACCCTCGTCTTGATCTAGGTCTATCTGAACACATTTAGTCAAAACTTGTCAAAATGTAAAAATCATTCTGATTATTATTTGAAGACATGGCTCGGTAAAAAATTAGATACAGGATTATATCTGCCTTAAAAGGCTCAGTTTAAAAGGGGAAAGGGGGCAAGGGGGATAACGCAGGTCAATCGAATTAAATTTATAATCTCAACCATGTGAAATCACAATCGTGGTGCATAAAACGACGAAATCAACACTAAATCATGTTCAGCCTTTAAACACGGGTATTAAGGGTTAAACAAGTAATTGAATAATAGGTACGTATTTATAAGGTGTCACTCCCACAGACAGCCAAATACAGTAATTTAGACAGATTTACACATTAATACATCAATACACAAACACACACACACACACACACACACAGGCACACAAACACACACATACACACACACACACACACACATACACACACACATACACACACACACACACACACACACACACACACACACGATCACGTTTGTCTAGATACCTAATCTTCCTGTTAAAATCACTATTATTAATATTTGAAGACATGGCTTTGTGAAAAATAATTGGATTTTATCTGCATTAAAGGCTCAGTTTAAGAGGGATGAGATGCAAAGGGAAAAACACAGATCAAATCGAATTAACTTTATAATCTCAAGCATGTGCAATCACAGTCGTGGTGCATAAAGCGACCATCACAACACTAAATCTTGTTAAGCATTTAAACACGTGTACTAAGGGATAAAATGTTCATTGAATAATAGGTACGTAGTTATGAGGTGTCACACACACACATACACAGTCATATAGACAGACAGACACATTGCTACATCGAACGACAAACAAACACACACACACAAACACACACACGCGCGCGCGCGCACACACACGATCGCCCTCATCTAGATTCCTAGTCTACCTGTTAAATCACTGTGATTAATTAATGAAGACATTGCTTGGTAAAGAATACGATAGAGGGTGATATCTACCTTAAAGGCTCAGTTAAGACGGCCAAGGGTTGAGGGGGATAACGCAGATTAAATCGAAAGAACATTAATCGAATTCACTTTATTATCTCAACAACGATAAATCACATTGGTGGTACATCAAACGACTAAACACGTGTACTAAGGATTTAACAGATTATTGAATAAACACTTCAATGAATACAAACACTTTCACCGTTCACGTGTAAAAGTTTCATTCACTTAAAACCTTCACCATGCTTCCTTCGTTGTGGACGACCCATGCAGAGGCTCACACAATTGTCTGCATCTCTGAAACTATTGGGATTTTTTTTTAATTGAAACTTCATTTAATCCTCAAACACCATAAGAATAAAACATCGATCAAATACTAAAGGATTGTCTTTGTCTAAACAATGGCGTAATTTGACAGTCCGAATGATGTGGGTAGCAGGCGACCCATATGGAATTAAAGAAGGGTTTTACGATTTGTAACCCTATTCGGATGGCGTGGGTCGTGTACGACACATACTCTGCTAAGAAGCGGCAAAGAGTTTATCCATATTCAGATGGCGTGGGTCATTTACGACCCATACATTTTCCGTTGAATCCTTCTTCCACAGTATGGGTCATACATGACCCGCATCATCCGGACTGTGTTGTCCAAAGCGTGATCCGTCCGGTGAAGGTTAAAAGCACATTCAATACCGATTAAAATCTTAAAGGCTGTTGATGGAGCTTTTAAGATTTGTGTTTTTCTTGTACTCGTTTGTTTTGTTCTGTTTGGGAAGGGGGGGGGGTATTAATGTTTTTGAGGGCGAAGGGAAGGAGTTGATTAGTCATCAAATACAACACCTTTTTGAGCTTGAGAATGCAGTCCTCATTGTTCAATCAAATTGATAGAACATTTTGGTCAAGCAATCTTTGACTACGTCTGGACTATGGGATTGCATTTCAATTTGGAAGCTTAAAACTAATGAATGATCTTCTTCATTAAAAA
>NC_090260.1:30582346-30589846 GCF_037325665.1 Littorina saxatilis | reverse complement strand
TGTCTGTATGCATGCAAAGTCATGAATGTTTTGGATGTAAGCCTTTAAACATATGACACGTTTTAAAACAAATTCCGGAAGATTGCATATCATCTCAACAAATACATGTAACGATGCACAATCTTACAGGACGTACGTTTTGTAAGTAGACTTAAAATCCTGAAATGTTTCGAGGCAATCTTTTCAGGCATTGCTGAAATAATGCGCTTTTTGTCATGGTACCCCTCAAAATGGACGCAAAAACCTCTCGTTTTCTACTGCTCATGCGCTCCACACCTGCATCAGTAGTAATGACATTACACAAGAGACACGCAATATAGAAAAATAAAACGACCTGTTCTGGATAGATAATTGATTTGGCTTTCTCCTCGTATGTAAAGGTTGCCTAGTAAAGCCTATTCTGAATTTTTGTCGATTTTTCAATTGGTACCTGACGTTTTTGTCAGGTCGATTTTGGGGGTACCCTTACTTCGGCGGCGGTCACGTGATGCCTATAACAGAAATCTTTCATCTTTGACATCTTTGGCCAACATAATCCGGGTGAATCTGCTACAGGGACAGGCAGGGTTGCAACCCCCCCCCCCACACACACACACACACACACACACACACACACACACACAGAGTGAAGCAGGGGACACAGAGTTATGTATATACCTCAACAATCAGCCGTAGACAGCTCACACTGGCAGGGATTCGTCTCAAAATTACATAAGACTCTCCGCGTTCGTTTCAGGTCCTCTTTGCTGACGATGGGATCCTCTGTAGACACCAACCCTGGGAACAGGGTTTTAAGCAGTTCTTCAGGAGAGTCACAAACAGATGAGCAAGACCTCTATTTAACGTATGCATACACTAAGTGAACAGTGAAAGGAAAGTAAAACAAGTCGCGTAAGGCGAAATTACTACATTTAGTCAAGCTGTGGAACTCACAGAATGAAACCGAACGCACTGCATTTTTTTTCACAATGACCGTAGTCCGCCGCTCGTGCAAAACGCAGTGAAACTGACGAGCCTGTTTAGCGCGGTAGTGGTTTCGCTGTGCAGTATAGCACGCTTTTCTGTACCTCTCTTCGTTTTAACTTTCTGAGGGTGTTTTTAATCCAAACATATCATATCTATATGTTTTTGGAATCAGGAACCGACAAGAAATAAGATAAAATTGTTTTTAAATCGATTTCGGAAATTTAATTTTGATCATAATTTTTATATTTTTAATTTTCAGAGCTTGTTGGCTCACGTAAGTGTAGCCTATGCGATGATAAACTTTGTCTGTCTGTGCGTGCGTGCGTGCGTGCGTGCGTGCGTGCGTGCGTGCGTGCGTGCGTGCGTGCGTGCGTGCGTGCGTGCGTGCGTGCGTGCGTGCGTGCGTGCGTGTGTGTGTGATAGAAACTTTAACATTTCCGAGTCTATGGATAAAGCTCGCATAAGAAGATTACGTCTCGGTCAAAAGTGTTTGACGTGTGTGATAGAAACTATTTGAAGACGTCACATTATGACGTAAGAGGGTTAGACGTCACGCAAAGGAATTACTGAAAGTCTCGGTCATTCTTATTGTGAGCGGGCCGAGACTAGTTGGCAGATCCAGGGTCTGGCTTTCTTGCACAGTTTCACCTATGCTTACTGTGTGTGTGTGTGTGTGTGTGTGTGTGTGTGTGTGTGTGTGTGTGTGTGTGTGTGTGTGTGTGTGTGTGACGGAGTGATTGAATTTGTGTTACTGTTTGTCGATTTCTTACGTGAGCCTTGAAGGCTTCGCCTCTTGTTTTTAATCCGAATATAACATATTTATATGTTTTTGGGGGGTGTTGCAGGTAGCTCTGTTTCCTCCTTGGGGATGAAGCTACCAGGGGAAGGGATTGTGTTGGAGGTGCGGGTAGAGGGGTAGCCCTTCCGGTGCTTCCCCTTGGACCTCCAAAGTCTAGGACCCTGGGTCTTCGCGAGGTGGCCATTGTGGCGTAATCCCTCCGGACTAGCATAACGTTTCCCTATCCCAAGACCGACCGTGCGTGGTCTATGACCACATCCTCTACGAGGTGACCCTATCAACTAGGCAGCGCAAGCCCCTAGGCGAAACACGGCGGATCTAGAGGAGAGAGCTGCGATGAAGACGGAGCATGTTGGCTGAGGACAGCGGGCAGACCTTCTGTGCCGACACCCATCTACAGGAGAAAACCAGGCATGCACGCATCAAAAGAAAAGAAAAGAAGAAAAAAAGATATGTTTTTGGAATCAGGAAATGATGAAGAATAAGATGAAAGTAAATTACAATACAATACAATACAATACAATACAATACAATAACTTTATTAATCTCTAAAAGAGAAATTACATTGCTGAGCGTTTGTGTCCGTAATAATAACATACATAAAACATTCAAAATAAACATTTGTTCTTTGTCCTGAGAAAATATAGCACATTGGTTATCACATAAGAAAGTATATTAAAAATAAATTAACATGCATTCACCATCAACAATGCACAAAAGAAAGTCAGCACCTTGCCGGTTATCACATATTGTCTAAGATTAAGAGAGTAGAATGCAAAACAAAATCAACAATACTGAAACAATACAGAACACTGACCCCGTGCATCAGAGCGACAACACCAGCATCTACCGCCCCACCTGAGAATTGAAGATGTGAATTGCAGATGGAATGAACGAATTTCTGTAGCGTGTGGATCTTGCGGTTGGTTGTCTGAATCTGTTGCTCCTGTCTGTCCGTCTACTGTCAAATTCCGGTCTGAGTGGGTGCGAGTCGTCAGCCAAAATCTTCTGTACCTTGTCAGTCAGTCGTCGTTCATGTGTTGATGTGAAATTGTCCTGCTTCCTCCCAACCACCCCACTTGCTTTCCTGATGAATTTATCTAATCTATCCCTGTCTTGCTTGTTGATGTTGCCACCCCAACACACGGAGCCAAAGTACAACACACTATTGCACGTTGAAGTGTAAAACATCTGAAGGATTTCTTGTCTGATGTTAAAAGACCTGAGTTTTCTCAAAAAGTACAGGCGAGAGTGGAGTTTCTTCACAAGGGCATCAGAGTTTGGTTTCCATGTCAACTTATTGTCTATAATCACCCCCAAATACTTATACTGCTCTACCTTCTCTACGACCTCCCCCTTGATCACTATCTCCCTGTGTACATGTTCCCCCCTCCTGTTGTCCATTATCATTTCCTTTGTCTTCCCCACATTAAGCTCTAAATAGTTGTTTTCACACCACCCCACAAACCTATCTACCTCCTGCCTGTAGTCAGAGTCGTCGTCAACAGTCAGCAGTCCGGTCAGTCCAGTGTCGTCAGCAAACTTGGTTATGGGGCAGGAGTCACTAGAACTTCTGAAATCTGCTGTGTAGAGAGAAAAAAGAAAAGGTGAGAGTACTGTGCCTTGTGGTGCCCCTGTGTTTGTGCAGATTGTGTCTGAAACTGATTTGGATCGTTTTATATAAAAACAAATTGTAATTACAATTTTCAGATTTTTAATGACCATAGTCATTAATTAATTTTTAAGCCACCAAGCTGAAATGCAATACTGAAGTCCGGCCTTTGTCGAAGATTGCTTTACAAAAATTTCAATCAATTTGATTGAAAAATGAGGGTGTGACAGTGCCGCCTCAACTTTTACAAAAAGCCGGATATGACGTCATCAAAGACATTTATTGAAAAAAATAAAAAACGTCTGGGGATATCATACCCAGAAACTTTCATGTAACATTTCATAAAAATCGGTCCAGCAGTTTACTCTGAAACGCTCTACACACACACACACAGACACACAGACACACACACACACACACACACACACACACACACACACACACTCACACATACACCACGACCCTCGTCTCGATTCCCCCTCTATGTTAAACCATTTAGTCAAAACTTGACTAAATGTAAAAAAAGTGGGAGAGAGAAGGAGGGGGGGGGGAGGGGGTGGGTGTGGTCACATATCGAATTTGTACATTCAGGAATATCATTCTTAACTGTTAATAACCAAGATACTGTTTCATACCAAATCTGATTGTTAATCTTCAAGAAAAGGGAGATATAATTTCCATGTCACTATAAAATGTGTTGGGAACATTGAAGACTTTTGTTTCTATATATTCTATTCTGAGTTTAAAAGAAGTGGACTAGCAATGATATTAACCATAATGTATTTATGATCATAAAGAATAAACGAGAGTACGTGCGAAGATGAATGTGAGGGTGCGGGTATGGATATGTGTGGTTGGGTTATGTGTGTATTGATGTGGACTTTTATGTGCCTATGTGTTCTGAGAGTGTGTTTTTATGTGATGTTATACACGAGCCACACGAAAAATGTATGTTTGTTACATTCAGACAATAAAGTTTATTGAATTGAATTGAATGGAATTGAATATAAGTATTATATTTTTTTCGGGGGGGGGGGTATCTTTGTCGTCTCATTAACACAAAAACAGACATGCTTTGAACCGTATTATTCAATCTGGCAATATAAATATAACGTTTAAAGCCATATGTACTCGATGACTATACACGCTAATTGCTTTACCAACAGCTGGAGACAGACTAAATTAAGTTCCCTGCAAAATATTGTGGTCTAGGACCCCTTAAATGTTGAGATATTTGAATTTTCATTTTGATCTGGATCGTCCTATTTATAGATTTGGCAACACATGTAACGTTGATGCAAGGGAGAGAACACCGCGGCTTTGTTGACATCCTCACTTTTTCAGAGGCTAGAACAAGCTGTAATGCATGTATTATGGTCCGCGCATGGTGACGTATCGTCATTATATGGTCTTATGGTGCGTTTGACATCGATTGTGGGCAAACTACACTTTGTAAACACGGGAGTGCGTTAGTATGCCTTTAACCAATAGCAAAATCAAATTAAAAAAACTGTATCCGTATATCATTCATCTGCATGTCCAAAGTAATCAATTATTTTGAAAACACGACTACCGCACAATGTAAAAAAAACAAATCTTCAACCCTTGCAGCAGATCATTCAAAAAAAGCTGGACTTTAATACAGTCCCACAACAAGTGTTTAGGTTAAAGTTGTTGTCATTTTATGTATAGTTTTTCATTTTTTTATGAATTTGAATACCTATGTATTTGTTTAAGTATTGATTGATATATTTTTAGATTCACTTATCGATTAATTTCTTTCCTTTCGCACGATTTAAATATATTTAGAAAAAGTGTTGATGTTATGATAATAATGTAAAATAAGATACGTAAATTAAGGCACCTCAGTTTGTAAGCCCTACTATCTCAGAAGAAAAGCTGATTCCCCTTCTCGGAATTCAGTTCTGCTCACTATCTCAAACATGTCCGGGCTGTTCACAAGGAATAAGACCATGTCTCTATTTGGACACGTACCAAAAATCAACATAACTCAGTCAGGATGTTATTTTTTGGAGTATGTGTTGGAGTGGAGGAGTGGTGTGACCCGATGTGTCAATGTCAGGCAGATCTGAGATTGAGACCAGACCTCTCTCCCCCCTCCCCCCTCTCTCTCTCTCTCTCTCTCTCTCTCTCTCTCTCCCCTTCTCTCCAATCCAATCCAACAATCCAATCTCTCTTCCCTTCTCTCTCTCTCTCTCTCTCTCTCTCTCTCTCTCTCTCTCTCTCTCTCTCTCTCTCTCTCTCTCTCTCTCTCTCTCTCTCTCTCTCTCTCTCTCTCTCTGTTGAAACACTGCAATGTTAGAGATGGTACCGTTGTAATTGTAAACGATTATTATATAACATGTCAGGATAAATGTGCAGGACGTGTATATGTGTAAAATTCCCCTAACCCACATCCCCTCTTCCCTGGTTTGTATATGGGCCAATGGCCACACGTACAATAAACCATCCAAAAGTCAAAAGTCAAAAGTCTCTCTCTCTCTCTCTCTCTCTCTCTCTCTCTCTCACTCACACACACTCTCTCTCTCTCTGTCTCTCTCTGACACACACTCTCTCTCTCTCCCCCTCTCTCTCTCTCTCTCTCTCTCTCTCTCTCTCTCTCTCTCTCTCTTCAACTACACTTTCTCTTCCAAAAATGAATCGTTTGGCTCACCGGCTGGTTCACCTTCTCTTCCGAGCGAGGCAGCACGCGTCCCAGATGACGTCATCATCAGGAGACAGGAAGCCACGGTCAGGAAAGTCAGAAACTTGATCATCTTGCTCAGTTGAATTCAATACCAAAGTAACGAGGCAGCACTGAAAGCAATTTTTTTTTATATGAAGTCTTATATCGCGCGCGTATCTCCAGACTCGGACTCAAGGCGCAGGGATCTATTTATGCCGTGTGAGATGGAATTTTTTACACAATACATCACGCATTCACATCGACCAGCAGATCGCAGCCATTTCGGCGCATATCCTACTTTTCACGGCCTATTATTCCAAGTCACACGGGTATTTTGAACAAATAAAAAAAGAAAGACGCAATATATTGGTTGACTGACTGTATTGGTTTTCTGACTGTGATTGGTTGACTGACTGTGATTGGTTGACTGACTGTGATTGGTTGACTGTATGATTGCTTGCTTGACCGATTGATTGATTGACTGATCGATTGATTGGTTAACTCATTAATAAAATGCTAAGCATTACAATGTGTGTGTGTGTGTGTGTGTGTGTGTGTGTGTGTGTGTGTGTGTGTGTGTGTGTGTGTGTGTGTGTGTGTGTGTGTGTGTATGTGTGTGTGTGTGTATGTGTAAAAAAAAATCGGTGTGCAAATCGTCCCGGAGAGAAATTGTATATTCAGTGTGAATAGACGATATAAACTGTTTGTACATGATTTAAAATCGTATAGGATATACATTTTTGTGGTCACATTTCATCATACTTTGCAAGACGTAATTTTATTTTTAGATCTACATACAAACCAGCAAACAAACGATCGAAGAAACAAATGAACAAAGAAACAAACAAACGAGAAGAGATTCAAAACAGAAAAAAAACGTTCAAACATCCAGAATCTAAAACAAGAAAGGTTAGTTATGGAAACGTTCAGTTTTTGACAAAACGAGATATTTGTAAGTACGTCGACAGAGTGGTCTTTATCGTGGATATAAACACACATGTTTATGAGACAGATATTAAAGAAAAAGACTGTGCTTGAGATTCGACCTCTGGAATCAAGATAGAATACTTCTAAATTGAATTTTAATTTGATTTAAAGCCAGAGATGACACGAAAATTAGGATTTGTTTCTTTGCTAAGCTTTGACATTTCTAACTGCGAGAAATAATGTTTAACGCCGAACCTAGGATTTGAAGTATGTGGTATAGTACGTACGGCATACACTCGGCAGAACATGAGAGAATCAAGACTCACCTGTAGTACTGTGGGAACTGTGCAGACATCCACTGTCAGCTCCACTCTACTTATACCAAGTTTGAAAAGCCGTGCAAGCTTTGCCCGCTGTGTGACTTCAATAAGGATAAAACCTAACGGTTATGCCGGATTTAAGTCCTATAGAGCTTTAATTGCTGAACGCAGGATGAACCGTTCTTAAAGG
>NC_090260.1:30546646-30574146 GCF_037325665.1 Littorina saxatilis | reverse complement strand
TTAATTAGTTTGATCATTAAAGTTGTCATTAAAATCGAATTTTCAGTAACAGAATAAAAAATGATTGCATCGTATTTCGCAATATCTCCTGATTTCAAAAATATATACGTATGTCATGTTAACTTTAAAATTGTGCTCGGAATTACAAAAAAATAGGTTTAAATAAGTACTGCTTCCGCGCGGTACGCGGAGACGAGCGTGGCCCGTCTCGGTTTTTTTGGTGTGGTTAGTCGAGACTATCTTAATATAGTCTCGGCGATGACTGTTTTTGGTTTTACCCTGTTACTTTTATGTCGACAGCTTGACCGTAAATGTTTTTATATCGCTTCACGCGACTTGTTCACTTTCCTTTCACTGTTCACTAAGTTTATGTATACGTTTTTGTCTTAAAAAAGCGGTCTTGCTCATTTGTTTGTGACTCTCCTGAAGAACTGCTTAAAACCCTGTTCCCAGGGATGCGGTCTGGGGAGGATCACATCGTCAGCAAAGAGGACCCGAAACAAACTCGGAGTATCTTCTGTCCAGTGGACATGGAACCCTGCGTGTGTTACGGGTCTTGTTGGAATTGAGGTATATACATAACTCTGTGTCCCCTGCTTCACTGTGTGTGTGTGTGTGTGTGTGTGTGTGTGTGTGTGTGTGTGTGTGTGTGGGGATAGCTGCAACCCTGCCTGTACCTGTATAGCAGAACCACCCAAGCCAGCAATGCGGGCTGGAGCTGATGAGTCACGGGTCTGGTTGTGGTGGTCCTGTGGGTGGTGTGTGTGTAGGGGGGGGGGGAGGAAGATGCGGAGCTGCAACGCTGTCTGTCCCTGTAGCAGAACCACCCAGGCCAGCAAAGCGGGTTGGGGTCGATGAGTCACGGGTCTCGTTGAAGTATATATAACTCTGCTTCACTCTATTTGAGCAATCAATGTAAATTTGTACGTTATCATTTTGTGATTCCAAAAACATATACATATATTATTTTTGGATTAAGAACAAGCTCAAAAAGTTAAAAAGAACACCAAAAAGCACGTTTTACTATTAAGCGTTGAACGCTACTGTGCTATACTGACTTGTCACTTCCAGCGAATTCGGGCTGCTACGTTTTGCACGTGAATGTCAGAGCTTTTAGTGTCGGTAACGGATTATCTTATTTGTTTTCGTGAAATGCAGGGCACACAGTATCATTCTGTGAGTTTGACAGCTTGACTAAATGTTTTAATTTCGCTTCACACGACTTGTTCTTATTACAGGCAACCGTGACCGATTAGCCTTAGAGGACTCTCTCGACGCACCACAGGACTACCCGGGCTGCCAGTCTGTGTATTCATTGCAGCCTCTCGTGACATGTCCTGACGGAATGAACTTCCAGAATACACGTATATAAATATGCTATGTAAAATGCACGTACTCGTATTTTGTTCTATTCGTGGGGACAGTCTGTTTTTCTACCCCGATAAGATGCATATTTAATACACTCTTTGACTAAAATTTATGTTCCTTATAATTATGGTCAATAGCGTCTTTTTTAATTCCCATAATATTTTATATTATAAAGTAAAAGGTGGTTAGGAGCTTTTGAAAAACCGGGGGAAACCATTCTGTAATTATTTGAGCATGCGCTTTGGAAAACTAAATAATTGTGTAAGTATCTTACCATGCGCCCAAAAGTAGGCAAAATTCACTTTACGTTTATTTTTAGCTGCGCAGGAATCTTCAATGACCAGCGTATGGAAACATAAATGGACTTTGGAATTCTACACATTTCTTGGGTTTGGTGACCTCTAGATATGATCCAAGTTGTAATTTTGGTAAAAAAAGAGAAAGAAGAAAGGATCATCATATCGAACGGTTTTGTAAAAAATCTTTTTTTCATTACACTTTCAAAGTAAAAGGACCTAAATTCGTAATGAAAATGTAGTCACAGAGTTTTATTTTAATTTTTAAAATTTTTATTTTTAATTTATTTTTTTTACCTCAGTTGCATGCTCAACCCTTCTTTTTTTACCTCTTTCTCTCTCTCTCTCTCTCTCTCTCTCTCTCTCTCTCTCTCTCTCTCTCTCTCTCTCTCTCTCTCTTTTTGTTTTTGTTTGTTTGCTTTTGTCAGAGTTGGTGAGTCAGTATAATCAGCAGCATCCCAAAGGTTACTAAATATTCCTGTATAATCAGCAGAAAATCAAAACGTAAATCAATGAAATTTGGCTAAATTTGGTCGGAACAACACGCTAATGGCTATTTCCCTTTTCAAATATCATTCTTGTTACCTTTAATAACGTTTTGGTGACACTGTGTAAGTAGAATTCTACTTCGGAACCTTAAAAACTAATTGTTGAATTTGTAAATATATTTGTTTGATTCAAATCAAAGTTTAAATGTAAGTTACAGTATAATTATAACAATGAATTATGTTCACTCTGAAAATGTGCTCAAAATAAAAGAAAACCGGTTCTGTGGTTGCATGCTTCGCGGAGCCCAGCACAAGCCGTCTCGAGCTCGGTCTTCTGGTTTCTGCTAACCAAGCCTTTTCTAGTTTTGGTAATAACTCTTCCCTGATTTTTAGTGTTGATCTGTCAGTTTCAGGGCGACTAGATATTCAGAAATTGCTTTACGCGACTTGTTTTATGATCCATTTTCTTCGAGCGATATTTTTTATATATACTCAGTGAGGCTTGGTGCAAAGCCTCCACATAGTTATGTGGACCGGGTGGTCTTTGACAAACAAATAAACATAATGTAATGCACAGAACCGTTTCTGCTGTTGTTGTTATTAGTGACACAGACACACACACACATACAGACATAAGCACACACACACACACACACACACACACACACACACACACACACACACACACACATATATATATATATATATATACCCCCCCCCACACAAACACACATGCAGAGACAAACACACATGCAGAGACAAACACACACACACACTCACACACACACACACACACACACACACACACACACATCGTCCCTCTCTGTCTTTATCTCTGTCGGAGAGAGAGAGAGCAAGCGAGAGAGAGAGAGAGAGAGAGAGCAAGCGAGAGAGAGAGAGCAAGCGAGAGAGAGAGAGAGCAAGCGAGAGAGAGAGAGAGCAAGCGAGAGAGAGAGAGAGCAAGCGAGAGAGAGAGAGAGCAAGCGAGAGAGAGAGAGAGCAAGCGAGAGAGAGAGAGAGAGAGAGAGAGAGAGAGAGACACACACACGCGCGAACCTACACACACACACACACACACACACACACACACACACACACACACACACACACACACACACACACACACACACACACACACACAAGAAACAAAGAAAACCCCAACCTGTTTTGTCAGAAGAACTTTTACATGACTGTCAAAACTATCGGACGGTCAACCGGCCAGGGATCAAAACAATGCGTCAGATTTAAAACAAATGCGACGGTGATCAGAGAATGAGAACAACACTGTCTATTACTGCCGCAGTTTTCAAGGGCAGTTGTGCTGCTTCTATGTGAAGCTATTGGCATTCATTGCTTGAGCTGTTTTTGGATGCAGCTGTTGCCATTTCAGTTCAAAATAGAGACCCACCGACACTGTTTCTTTGAGAAACAAAAGTTGCAGAAGGTTACTTTTTTTAAAATGTATCTCATAGTTATGTGCACAAATATGTCTGTCCACAATGCAGACCATTACGTCGACGTGCTTGCAAACTTTCCGTTTCGTCAAAAATAAAACGTTCCACAAACCAACCTTTGTCTTTGTCTTTTTATTATTGATAAAACAGTTTTTTCTAACGCAGTTTCTAATACAGTAGTTTTATTAAACCTGACTATTTGTCCCAATATCCAGTTACTAACGCTACTTATATATGTCTATTGACAACTGTTGGGTGTTCCTTCCAGAACTATTTGCTTAACTTAACAAACAAAGATTTACAGAAAAAAAATAGTAGTTGAAAGGAATCAAGCAAAAAAAGATGAGTTGAAGCAACCTGCATGTAACTGAGGTAAAGAAAAAACAAAACAAAAAAAGGCTTTAATCTACGGACAGCTCTTGGCTACTGTTGAAGAGGTCAAGGCCATCAGTTGACGACCCCCGCGCTCAGCATCATGGCGGCCAGAATTGACAACAGCTGCATGACGACAGCCGGACCAACGCCCATGGCAGAGCTTGCCAGAATTGGAGGAGGTTGCCAACGATCATCTGGAGGAACTGTAACAATGCACAATACGTGATGGAGGTAGTACATGAACTATAACAATGAACAATACGTGATGGAGGTAGTACATGAACTGTAACAATGCACAGTACGGGATGGAGGTTGTACATGAACTGTAACAATGAACAATACGTGATGGAGGTAGTACATGAACTATAACAATGCACAATACGTAATGAAGATAGTACATGAACTGTAACAATGAACAATACGTGATGGAGGTAGTACATGAACTGTAACAATGCACAATACGTGATGGAGGTAGTACATGAACTATAACAATGAACAATACGTGATGGAGGTAGTACATGAACTGTAACAATGCACAGTACGGGATGGAGGTTGTACATGAACTGTAACAATGCACAGTACGTGATGGAGGTAGTACATGAACTGTAACAATGAACAATACGTGATGGAGGTAGTACATGAACTGTAACAATGCACAGTACGTGATGGAGGTAGTACATGAACTGTAACAATGCACAATACGTAATGAAGATAGTACATGAACTGTAACAATGCACAATACGTGATGGAGGTAGTACATGAACTGTAACAATGCACAATACGTGATGGAGGTAGTACATGAACTGTAACAATGAACAATACGTGATGGAGGTAGTACATGAACTGTAACAATGCACAGTACGTGATGGAGGTAGTACATGAACTGTAACAATGCACAATACGTGATGGAGGTAGTACATGAACTGTAACAATGAACAATACGTGATGGAGGTAGTACATGAACTGTAACAATGCACAGTACGTGATGGAGGTAGTACATGAACTGTAACAATGCACAGTACGTGATGGAGGTAGTACATGAACTGTAACAATGAACAATACGTGATGGAGGTAGTACATGAACTGTAACAATGCACAATACGTGATGGAGGTAGTACATGAACTGTAACAATGAACAATACGTGATGGAGGTAGTACATGAACTGTAACAATGCACAGTACGTGATGGAGGTAGTACATGAACTGTAACAAGGAACAATACGTGATGGAGGTAGTCCATGAACTGAAACAATACCCAATATTGACGGACTGTGCAATGATATCTTCTGCTATGATCTGTTGAGACACTGTGGAAACAGACCAATAGCAGAAGATATCATCACACAGTCAGTCAATGTTAGATATATTGCTAATTCTATGGACATTTTGTATTTACTGTAAAGAAATTACAAAAGTATTTGTCTCAGTTTTGGCTGTTCCATATCCCTCCCTCTGATTAGTATTCCTTTTTGTTTACTCTTTTCTTGTACTTTTCAGTTTTTTTAAAATGTCTTTTCTTTCAAAAAGTCTCCAGTCACTTGCTCAACTAAATTCTGGGATAATTACATATTCATATATATTTGTTTGTTTTTAAATTTAGGTGTTTTTGTTTTTGAAGTGGGGAAGCAATAAAGAGGTCGTCGATATCAAAACTGATATCGATGGAAATGTCGTCGATATCACTTTTGCACTGAGCTCAGTTTTGCCCAATTGACCAATGGAAATCCACGTAACATATGAAATAGCAATACTGCACAGTACGTGATGGAGGTAGTACAGTGGACCCCCCTTTTAAGACCTCAACAAAATTTGATAAAATCAGGTCTGAAAAAGGAGCGAGTCTTAAAACGGAGATCAATTTAAAGAAGTTATGAACAGAAAATCTGAAACAACAAGGTCTTAAAATAGAGGAAGTCTTAAACTGGGAGGCCTTAAAAGGGGGGTTCCACTGTACATGAAATAATAAGGGTCGTATGCCAAACGATGAGGGTAAGGGAGCCGTCAGAGATTGATACATGCAGAGCAAGGTAGGACGTACGTCAGGGCAGCCAGCCTTGTTTATCCACCCTGAACCATAGACCAAATAGCCTGGACCGCCAACTCGTCACGTGACCCTTCGAGGTTACGACGCTCGACTTTCAGGGGCGCTTAGCGTCCGGTTTGAAAGGCCAGCGATTCGAAGACAGTGAAAAGAAAGCACGCTCCAGTTATTTGTGACAATGGGAGGTGACAATGAACTGGATTTTCCAAAACTCCAAACTAAACTTAACAAAACTCATCGAAAAACATGTTCCATATGCACTTTAGCTGAGTTTATTTTGGCATTTTGAGAACTTACCTCGGCAACTTCGTCCATGTTTACAATCGACACCGGATATGACATCCCCCTGATTTCTGAAAGGCCATGTAAACGTAGGTTCCCAAATGCGAGAGGCCGCTATCTCGTAATAGAGAGAAAGAGCGGAGAGAGCTAGTTGGCGGTCCAGGATAAATAGTCTATGGTGCGAGAGGCCGCTACCTCGTAATAGAGAGAAAGAGCGGAGAGAGAGCTAGTTGGCGGTCCAGGATAAATGGTCTATTGTGCGAGAGGCCGCTACCTCGTAATAGAGAGAAAGAGCGGAGAGAGAGCTAGTTGGCGGTCCAGGATAAATGGTCTATTGTGCGAGAGGCCGCTACCTCGTAATAGAGAGAAAGAGCGGAGAGAGAGCTAGTTGGCGGTCCAGGATAAATGGTCTATGGTGCGAGAGGCCGCTACCTCGTAATAGAGAGAAAGAGCGGAGAGAGAGCTAGTTGGCGGTCCAGGATAATGGTCTATGGTGCGAGAGACCGCTACCTCGTAATAGAGAGAAAGAGCGGAGAGAGAGCTAGTTGGCGGTCCAGGATAATGGTCTATGGTGCGAGAGGCCGCTACCTCGTAATAGAGAGAAAGAGCGGAGAGAGAGCTAGTTGGCGGTCCAGGATAAATGGTCTATGGTGCGAGAGGCCGCTACCTCGTAATAGAGAGAAAGAGCGGAGAGAGAGCTAGTTGGCGGTCCAGGATAATGGTCTATGGTGCGAGAGGCCGCTACCTCGTAATAGAGAGAAAGAGCGGAGAGAGAGCTAGTTGGCGGTCCAGGATAAATGGTCTATGGTGCGAGAGGCCGCTACCTCGTAATAGAGAGAAAGAGCGGAGAGAGAGCTAGTTGGCGGTCCAGGATAAATGGTCTATGGTGCGAGAGGCCGCTACCTCGTAATAGAGAGAAAGAGCGGAGAGAGAGCTAGTTGGCGGTCCAGGATAAAATGGTCTATGCCTGAACACAGCACTCTCTTATACCTATACCCCGCTCCTCCCTTCCCAAGTTCTGGTGATCGTACGTATTCCACTCAAAGGGCGTCATTCGTGATGTACAAGGGTATTATAACTTAGACATTGGCTTCATCGCAAAATCCGTTTTCGTTTAAAGGACGTATATAACCGCTCGGTGCGTTTTTGTATGAATCGAATTTTGGGATAAAGTCTACCGAATTTCACCACGAATTTGCTTCACTTGCAAAAAAATCTGACATGCTTTTCTTCCTCAAATAAGTGTGCAGTTTCATTTGGCGGGGAAGCATTCAGTCTGGTATGTATTCTGGCAGAAGCAGGCCTGACGTCATACCAGATTATATAGCCGCATGTGAGAGTCATGGTTAATTGTTATTAGTACTTAATAGCTTGATATTTAAGCTAGGTTGATGGAGGTAAGAGGTCCTTCAGAGAATCATGGTTGTTATCAGGACTGACTAACTCAGTTTGTAAGCGTGGTTGATGGAGATGAGAGGTCCGTCAGAGAGCCAAGGTTGAGAACAGTACTGACTAGCTTGTCTGTCTGTCAGTTTATAAGACTGTCAGTCTATTCGTCTTCCTGTCGTAGTGCCAGTTTGCATGTCTGCTCATCTCTCATCTCTCAGAGAGAGAGAGAGAGAGAGAGAGAGAGAGAGAGAGAGAGAGAGAGAGAGAGAGAGAGAGAGAGAGAGAGAGAGAGAGAGAGAGAGAGAGAGAGAGAGAGAGAGAGAGAGAGAGAGAGAGAGAGAGAGAGAGATTGCGTCAGACAAATAAACAAACAGACCTACAGACAGACTGACCGACCGACAGAGAGACCGACAAACAGAACTACGCTTGAATAATTACCTCCTGCATTCACATTGGATATAAGGACAACCAGAAGGATGACTAAGGTTCCTCTCAGAGAGGGGCCCATGATGAAATCACTGCAAAATAAAACCGATGGGTTAAAACCAGAACCATCTAACTGGATTTCCACCATTTTGAGAAATGGCCACTTGAAGATTTCAACCCCTTATAAAAAATAGTAAACACAGGATTGTAGCCCTCATATTTTACACACTTGACTTAGAGGAAACACTGGTCATGCACACTAGTAATCAATTTAATTGAACAACTTTTTCATATGCAAAAAAGGTATAATTTGTTCTGCTTCCAGAATACACTCCTGCTCTTTTCTCAGTTCTGGAGCTAGAAAAGCCCAGTGCACCATAGCTGCTTCTGACTTCCACACAGACCCCACTGTGGCCTGTGCTACAGCAGTCAGAAGCAGCCTCCTCACACATAGAATGTTCTGCTTCCAAGCAAAGCTTATACTGTACATTAGTTCAAATCGTTTTTCAAAGTTTATTACCGTCATAAACAAACAAATGTCAAGTCACTTGCAAAAATATCATCAAGGACTCATGTATTCATTCATTGTGTGGCAACACGCATAAATAAAAATTAAATTGCCGGTACTTTTCATAGCGAAAAAAAACCACAACACACACACAAAACTCTCTCTGAAAACACTTTTTTTTTATTGTGTTTTTCAAGAAATCCCAACGGTAATCTTATGTTGTATCAGCTCATATCGTTTTGCGTTACGCACAAAAACTACAAACCCAATAACACTAACAACAAACCAAACGAACAAAGCAACAAACAAGCAAGCAAACAAACAAATAAACACAAGGCTGAAGGCGCATTTTAACCACACAATGCAAATGGTAACAAAATCACGAGCTTTAGATCCTGACTGCATGCTATATACTCTGTTCATTATCAAGAAAACAAATTGGCATTCTTACCTTTTGTTGTACTTTCCTCTTCACAAAAATGTTGTGCAGAAAGGTCGAAATAAATAATACACATTTTGCACTTTTAACAGTCGACCTCCTGTACTGCTTTTGTCTTAGCCGTTTGACCAGTTATTCCTGTGTAAAATTCATCTCTGAGTGTCTTCGCTTTTCGAACACACCTTTTCCCGTAGTCCCGGGTTGCAGAGTCTTTAAGTTCGGCTGAACTTCTTCTCATGAGGTGTCACATAGGATGCTTCCTTCATCGATGACAGAATTTTCTTTGTTGGGGTTCCATAAACAGATGGAAGAGATGCTGTGGTAGTTACACCTTAAGGAGCAGTGTCTGACATATATACTACAAGCTGATGTGAATACACCTACAGGGTAACAGAAACTGTGGAAGCACACACAGGAGAAAGATGTACAGGAGTTGGGTAGCTTGATTCATTTTTGAGGGGTGGAATCACAATCAGCAAGTATTGGAGTTGATGCATGACTCGAACAGGAGGATAACCCCCATTCACCATGTTCTCAAAAGGATCTTCGATTGAAGAAACAGCACAATCGTCATATTTTGGGGTAGATTTTGCCAGTGGAGACGCATCAAGGTCATCAGGTTTCACTTTTAGCATTGGCAGAAAGGAGATTATGCAACCGTAATCCGTGAATCCGAAGGACAGTCTCCTGAAATGCATGGTGCTTCTTACTTGCCTGGACGGCCTGATTCATCTCCTTTCAAACAGCGTCTGCAAAAGACATGGATACTATGAATGTTATCTCCTTTGAACAGGCAATTACTACATGTACTTCTATTTTAAAATTATTAACTGATAATTAAAAAAAAAGGTAATTGTTTCCGTATTATCGCTTCTGCGTTAAAACTTTGGATAGTTTTCGTGTTTCTATTCACACAAACAAATGAAACATTAGTACTTGATTACACTCTGACCACTCATGCTCATCAGTTTGACATTGTGATAACCTCTGAATAACAAAATATATTAGAGTCAATTAAACTGACAAAATCCATCAACCAAATCATTCATCTATCCATCTTTACAAGCATACACAAATACTGTAAACACTCACTTACATTTTTTAATTTTTTTAACAAACACTAAAGAGCTGCATGGATACACTACAACATTAAGGCATGAGCACATGCACACACCGTCACACACAAACACACACTGACACAAACAAACACACACGCGCGCAAGAACATTCACGCTGAAACAAACACATTTACCTGCCTGTGTTTTACAATTAGGAAAACAAAACACAAAAAGCTAGGAATCAGTTTGCAGATACAGGATTTAGACTGAATCAGAAGGTTAATCCCCTATATATTTAAAAAAGGAATCTGAATTTCAGCTTTTATGGTCTGTTCAAATGGGGAAAAAACATAATACATGAAGATACTCACTTGAATCTGTGTCCTGACTCGAGCAACAGCCAAATTGACTGTGCAGCAGATGTAAAAATGGCAGAGAGCTGTTCTCTGTTCAAGTGTTTTCAGAAAGTGGAACATCCTTTTGTCAGTTTAGCACACCCCCCCCACCCCACCCCCTTGCACCCACTTTACCACCAACCCCCCTCCCCGGCCCCAACCCCCTTATTACCACCCTCCTCCCTCAATATCAAGGGACTGCATCTTTTCCAATTCATTCTTCATTCACTCTTTATCACAGGAAAGTTAATTGTGTTTAAACCCTGTACATCCGGAGTCAGGAATTCGGATACTGACACTTGACAGGTGTCACTGACCTGTTTTAGTTCCCACAGTCTATCAAATTCCTTTTTCTGTCGACAGCAGACTCTACTACTGCTAGTTACACTATTCTGTGTGCTGGAGGAAATCCTACACCGCACAGAAAGGGTCAAGACCAGATACCACTATCGCTAATGTGCGCTTATCTGGCTGCGCTGAAAACAGGAAAAGTGACTGTGACACAGCAAGCAGAAGAGGTCAGGTGACGATGGCTGCATCTGGCTCGCAGTGAAACACTCCCCTTTCCCCACAGGCCTCAGTAGCAGAACAGACTAAACTGAACTTAGCACGTTCTGCTTCCAACCTGGATGGAGTTAGAGGGTTCTGCTTCCAAGATGAGCAGGAGAAATGCTTGGAGCCAGAACAAATTATGACTTATAAATACGCAATTATGCAAGATTTTCAAGAATCCTTTACAGAAAGTGAGAATCATGTTACCATCAGTCAAATAACTATAAAGTTGCAAAACAGGTTATTTTGAGGTAATTGGTTCTGGTTTTAGCCCATCGAAACATAAACACAGTCAGGCAGGACGAACTAAACACTATTTGCAGGACGAACTAAACACTATTTGCAGGACGATAAAAACAACAACAGAGAAATCGTGTTCAGTGTAACCAAGAAGGGTATTTCTCTCATTCTTTTTAATGCAACACCATCGCCCCCCCCCTACCTCCATAAAAATAAAAATAAATAAGAAAGAATCGGGGTCAGTAGGTTGGTTGCTCATCGTGTGGGTTGATTGATATGTTTTTTTAAAATTTACACAAGAGCCTTTTATTGGCCAGAAATGGTGCAAGGTATGTCCACCGGATATCAGAGATAACTAACTTCCCTTTTACAGTCTGGAAAATTGAGTTTTGTCGTTTTTAAATAATATTTTTTGAAGGGTCAACAAAAAAAAGGTCCTGTGGTCGGGAGAAAAACAATAAGGTCGAATCCAGTTTTTTTTTCTCTTAATTGTATGGACTGTAAGTTATCACCGTCGATGACATTTTGTGCTTGCTTGATTGGTTGGTACGGAGGGGGGTGGATCGCATTCTAAAAAAAAAGAAACAACAAATAAACCAACAAAACCCACACACTCACAACTGAAAAATATATCCACCCCAATGTTAAACGGTAAAACAAAAACTTGAAGCAATAATCACAGTCTAAAAATGGCATTTTAAGGAATGGTATTGGAATGATTCTCAATATATATTGAACACGAGAATTGTTCACCAACCTTGTTATTATAGATACGATTCCGATTCCGATTTTCTCTCTCTCTCTCTCTCTCTTCAGTGCAGACTTCCCTCACACTATATTATGCTTTTATATATAACCTTTGATATATAAGCTGTGTATGATGTATATGCTTATATCCTCTGTTTACAGGCCAGGCTGCTGGAGCTGTGATATGACAATATCATAAATCATTCAACAGTGAAACATGAATTATGGATCCAGATAAGCTTGATGACAAAAATGCCAGTTTTAGTCTACGATCGAGGTGTTGGGAAGAGATATGGACATGACGGATAGAAACAGCATGGGTGTGCAATTACACAGTGGCGATATTTGTTACTTCAACACAAACAGTTATATTAAGTAAGGTGGTGAATATATAAATGACGTTGTCATGTTATCGCCTGTAGATCTATGCAATCTTTCCCATGTAGCTTAAATCATTATTTATATAAACCACTACATATACACTCTTCAAAAAAAGTTAAGAACCTGTGGGAAAGGATGAAGCTTTGCGTGTTTCAAAGTCCAGCAGATTATATAATTATATGGTTCCTTAGTTAGGTACAGGGTTAGGTGTAGGCTTATATATAGTTCCTAGGTGAATGCGTCACTGGAATTCGTTTCCCAGGAACAGAGGTCCCTGGATATTTCCTAGGAATAAGAGTCCTACTTTCTAGGCTTGAAAGTCCGCACAGGAGCGTTGAGATATGACTTATTGTCCAGGCTGAGAGTCCCGATTGTTCATCGCAGCTTTAAGTGATATAATTGAAGTTATGTTGAGCCTGTGAGGTAATCTCTTTTGCATGTTTCTTATTTTGATGTTGTTAAGCACAAGCACACACATGCATCCCTCACCCTCAACCAGCCACACACACACAAGGATACAAGATATTCACACACACCCTCTTCCACGCACGCACATCCACACACAGACACACACAGGCACGCACGCACGCACACACACACATACACACACACACACACACACACATACACACACACATACACACACACTGCTTGAAATTCAATATTTATATAAGATATACAAAAGGATACACGATTTCCAAACCACACACAGACATGATCATATCAATTCATCGAACTTCATGGCATGCAATAATACAGGGGGCGATTTGTGATATGACATCCCTGACAGATCGTGATGTCGGCTACCATAAAGCAGCGGCGACATGTCAGGGTGCTCTTTACAACCAAACCGCCTCAAGACAAACCACCAGCCGGCAAAGCACGTGCCTCTAGTACTGTGACACCACAACTCACTTCAAAGTGAAAAGAGACCCACAAAGGCAGCGCTGACTGCCAGCACTGACACATAATGATCCAGCTGAACCTCCAAACCAACTCCATGACGCTACTTGAAACCGCCTCCGGGTTGGGTGCCTCGCTGCCCGAGAGCTGGAGCGCGACAATGATCCCTCCCTTGCGTTGGCCCTTTTAATTTTTTAAAATTTTGTTTAGTCTTTTTTGGGGCCATCTTAAGTCGGGGTCAAACTCGGGAACATGTGCCCCTAATGGTTTTACTGTGAGGGCGCGTTAAACAATTCTTATCATCATGGGGCGACTCGGTACCTTGCCACCACTGACCGGTCTTGCTTTCAATGTCTGCTGAATCCTCAGTACTATACACCTGACGATGAGTGTCATGCGTTTCTCCCCTTGCTGGGGATGTCCCACGAAATTAGATGGCATTTTTCAGCCAGGGCCGCCACCACCGACTCAAGTGCTACCGTTATTAGAGCAATTAATTAAGGACAAAACAGACCCACAGCAGCACAATCAATCACAGATACACCTAGAACGAAATAAAGCTCGTCCGAGTCCACACACAAACAGATAGACAAATAGTCAAGCACACACACATACAAACTTGCTATGGCAACACATACAGCAAAACAATATCTCAAAGTGCTGCCACAGAATACGCCAACAGAGCCACAGACAACTTCACGAACACACAGACACCGACACAGACACAGACACAGACACAGACACACACACACACACACACACACACACACACACACACACACACACACACATACACACACACACACACACACACACACACATTTAGGAAAAATCACCAGACAGAAAGCCCTCATCTATTCCTTGGTAAGGTTCCCACTATCTTAACATCTTCTAAACTACCGATTTATTTTTCCAAGCTGCCTGTTGTTTTTGTGGATAGCCACTGAGCCTTCAACCTTCTCAGTAATTGCTCCTTCTTTTTCTTTTGTCGTTTCTCGTAGAAAATCTTAGCAAAAAACAAATAGGGGTCCAGGGCTGCATTCAAAGGTACGACCATTATCGCAGCAAGAACGATCACCTCGCTGGCAACAGACCCGGATGCGCTCCCATTTCCCATCAGGCCTAGCACCGCGATTGCAAAATGGCTGACGATTTGTGTGACGATGATGGTGGTAACTCGACGCGTCCTGGCGACTTCAGCTTCCATACTGCCAGTCCTGTCCAGAACAGAACCAGGCCGCAGCGACCAGGAGAGAAACCCTTGTCCTACAGCCAAGGCAATGCAGAGTGTAAGATTTAGTACCGTTCTTACCCCGTACGCGTACCGTCCACCAGGGAAATCCCCGTCGGTGGCCGGTAGTGGTGCGCAAATGCCGTTCTGGCTGTAAAACTCCCAATGTGACATCACTGGCAACACCGTGACGGCAACAATGGCGAGTGCCACAGCCCAGACAACGGCTGACGTTACCACAGCAACGCGACGATCGACCTTGACCTGTATAACTGAAGGGAAGAGGGAGACAAATCTCTCCAACAAGAGAAGGCATGCGAGGATAAGAGACACTTCAAACGACAGAAAAGACAGAAAACCAGCAACAATACAGGCTGGACTGTCCCGCCATTCCTTTTCCACAGACAAGTAGCGCCCTCTGTAGGCAGCATCGGCTGCGCCAACAATGAGCAAGTAAACCCCCATTAACAGATCCGCAACGCTCAGATTGGTCAAAACAATGTTAAACCTAGTCGACAGTGCTGATTTCCGCACCAAAACCCGAACCGTCAGAAACAATCCATTTCCCAAAAATATCGTGGCCACCAGAAACCACAGCAGTGTCCGATGACTCTCTGATTTGAGAAGGTTTTCACAGGACGACACCTTGTCTTCAGGTGCGATGCATGACCCGAGAGTGTGGAAAGTAGCATGAAGACTTTCTCGACAGCATAGTCTGTAGTCATCGGAAAAGACCGTTTTTAAATGGATGGAGTCTTTCAAAAGGCCTTTCGGATAATTTTTCAGAGGGTTCCGTCTGATATCAACGTGTACAATGGCCGGGAGAAACTGAAACCCGTTTTCATTGACCACATTAATGTCATTGAAAGACACGTTTAGAGTCTGAATGTTCGGATGGTTAGCAAACGCTTTGCTATCAAAAGTGCGAAGACGATTTCGAGAGAGGTCGACAACTCGCAGGGGATTTTGCTGCATCGAGAACAAATGCGTTTGTTCAATGACCGAGAGAGAGTTTCCGGCCAGAACCATCTTCCGCAGATTCTGCAGCGTGTGCAACATATCCATTCGAAGAGTCGTCAGCCTGTTGTCACTCAGGTCCAACAACCTCAGGTTGGGCAGGTCCATTGCCGGCAGTTCCGCTATCCCACACGACGCTAGCCTGAGCCACGTCAGATACACGTTGGTGCTGACGTCATCCATCGTCATGCCGGACCTCGAGGCGTCCAGGTAGCGCAGCTGAGGGAAGGCGGGGGCGGGGAAGGGGCGGTGACAGACGAAGGCGTGGCCGTGACAGCTGCAGTGGGAGGGACACAGAGCCTGACACAGCCACTCGTCGTCACGCTGCGGACACTGGGGCCAGCCGTCACACAGGTGGTCAGGGTGCACACACACGCTGGACGAGCGGCAGCGGTAGAAGCCTGGACACTGGTGATGCAGGCAGTCCACCTCGTCCTCCTTGTTCAGACAGTCCGCCACGCCGTTACAGAACAGGTACACGGGCAGGCAGTAACTGTCCGAGCAAGAAAAATGGGTTTCGGGACACCCTACATTGAGGCTGTCCTGCCGTCGCTGGGATAAGTGCCCCGTGCTGTTGAAGTCGACGACGACAGGGGGAGGGTAGCGGTAGAGGAAGGGGATCTCTGTCGTCTTGTACACACTGCACTGCTCGTCTGAGCCGTCCCAACAGTCCTTGTACATGTCGCAGTGTTGATCGTGTGACACGCACTGACCATTGCGGCACGTGAAGCCCGTACACTGCTCTCTGTGCACACACCACGCCTCGTCTGACGCGTCGTCACAGTCCTCCCTGAAGTCACACACTAAGCTGTAGGGAAGGGCTCTCCTTCCGTCATCACACGGAAACATGGCCACCGTGACATTGCCCACGACGGAAACGTCCCCGCTGTCATCATCATCTGTCAGACCAAGGACTGCGTTGGGGTGCGGGCTTTGCACGGGACAGAACTGAAGGTCGTCAGTCCGCCCGCACTTCGTCTCTCGGTCACAGGACAGGAAGTCGTGGGTCACGTGGCCACTCGTACAGGTAAAGAACGAGCTGTTGGTTGCGCGAGGGATTGACCAAGAAAAGGGTATTGTGGGAAATGTTGCCGTCATGTTTGACCGGTCTGCAGGCCGCACCTCATACTGACAGGCGAAACATAGGATACTCAGGCTGTCAGTGCACAGAATTGTGTCAGGTAATACCGATATCTCCACAGTCCCTGGGAATTCAACGTGGAAGCACGCTTTTCTCTCAACGTTGAAGGAGACAGTCTGCAGGTGTTCTTGGAACCGACGGGTCACATTCATGTTTTGTGCCACAGACCCGTCAACCCAAAACAACGAGCGTTTGTAAACATCCGGTGCGTACGAGTCTGTCGATGTCAGACCAACATAGGCGCGACGAACGTTCTTGCCCTGGTGATAGAGCTTGGTGAAGTCGTGCCACTCAGCGTCCGTCTTCATCATGGCCAGTTGTCCGCCCAGGCTCTGACAGTGCACTTTGGCTCCTAGCCACGGCAGGCCCGTTCCCCAGTTGATGATTTGGTAGCACTTGTGCCCTGAGGCCACCATTCCCTTGCACGCAGGGCTGCTGAAGGGACAGTGGCCACCCTCATCCTCTCCCCCCTCGCACTCCCTCTCCATGTTGCAGTGCACGTGCTGACGAAAGGTGTAGTACAGCGGTGTCGAGCACTGGAAGAGTCCATTGTCTAATTGGACGGGACTTACAGACCGCGGGTGAAAGGAGAAAAGCATTTTAAACCCTGTACCAGTTGAATCACAATAATCGAAAGAGTGCATCGACTCGAAATGGATAAGCAGCGATGTGTTGAAAATACGTGTGGGTATGACATGCGTGCCGCAATATCTCATCACTTGGGTTCTCGTGTCGTCTTCCTCCACAGTGTACAGAACAAGTCCTCGCGATTGCCTGCAGTTGGCCCACCACCTGTTCTGGTCCATTCTGGGAAAACTTACCATGACGTCGTGGTTTTGGGGCACGACCAACAGGTGGGAAGCGTTCACATCACACACGATTTGATGCACGCCGTCATAGTTCCACGGTGTGACGTAGCCTGTCGTTAATGAGGTAAACTCCACCTGCAGCTTACGTCGAACGTCTTCCTTTGTGGCTTCAAAACTAAAGAGGAAATTCGTGAACTGAGGATTCTCTGCTTCAAAATAAAGCCCCGACTCCGCGAAGAGAGGTGGCAGTACATACCTCTGATAGCAATTCAAGGATACACTGCCTGCGAATGAGCTCCATCCTTCTTTGTTCGCGATGATTTCAGTACTTTCCAAGCACTCTTCATTCAGGAGCTGTGCTCTGCCTATCAGGTAATACCCCTCGGGGGCATGGACGCTCCACCGACATCGAGCGGAACCAGGGATGCCCTGGAAACTGTCCACGTTTACGATCCCGCGAAGCCTAAAAGTAGTCCCAGAAAACCTCGGTTTTTCTCCTTGGAAGCACGATTGAAGGGACAAGACAAAGTCTTGGGTTTGCCTGCTCATGTTGGAGGACAAAGTCGGCTCACTGAGCATCAGGTCCGCATGATTGATGACCGACAGATATGAACTGTCGTTGACTGATTGTGAGTTGGTTGTTCTGTGGGGGTTAGACTGTTCAGGGTCGTTTAGTTGTTGTAAAGTTGTTGCTAGCGCCTCGTGAGTACTAACTGTCCAGACTGCGCTGACAGACGCTTGGCTTGTTATCGGTGTGATGGGTTTGGAACTTTTATGATCGTAGGTTGTTGTTGTGTTGCTGAGAAATATTGAGACTCCGTGGGGGGCCTTCGTCTGCTGAGTTGTTGCCCGTTCTGTAGACATGGTAAAGTTTGCAAAGCTGTTACTGTCAACAGTTGAAGCTGACACAACAGCACATGTAACGAACTGAAACGTGGCAGAAAAGAGCAGAAGTTGGAATCCTCTCCTCTTGGTTTTAGGAAGCGTCTCCATTGGTCGGCTGTTTAGCATATACAGCAGCAAAATGAGCTGGCCGCTTCAGCTTATGGTAGAGTTCTGGTTTTCTTTGTTATGCTTTCATGATATAAAACTAATCACAGCTTCTGGTGAGTTTCTGGAATAGAGAATTGGAAGTGTTCTTCTTCTTCAAATAACTTGTAATATTGCTGAAACCAGCAATTGATATATTGGTAGACAAACTCGCTGGTGCCAGGCGATCTGAAGGCATGAGCTTTCACTCTGTTTCTCACGAATAGGGCTCTGTATTGTCAATAGTTCACCATCTCAATATCATCCCAATGAAGACTCGAATATAACTGTCACCACAAAAATGGTTTATGTGGTTAAGATTAATGTGGTTCTTTGCAGACGAAGTATTGAAATGTTTGTTCAAGCAAATGACATATTTATCTTCAACGAACCTGAAAACAAACTTCTCTCAGCTAGGGTGGACTGCGTAGTTTGGTGGGCACAGTGATTATGTGTGTATTCTCAAGGAGTAGTGCTCTCAAACTGGTAGCTCAACTGGTAGAGCACTGGACTTGTGATCCTAAGGTCGCAGGTTCGAATCCGGGCCGGGATGGACGGGGGTCAACTTTATGTGCAGACTTAGAGACAGTATCCATGTTCCGCCCCCGTGTCACCACTGTGGCACGTAAAAGACCTCGGTCAATCTGCCATAAGTGCAGGTGGCTGATTACACCTAAACACGCATGCACATGGGTAGCGCGACTCTGTTGCTGCTAGCTTACCACTGTGAGGAAGCGACCCGAATTTCCCAGCGATGGGACAATAAAGTAATGACAATGAAAAAAAACTCTTTGAGAAACCTCGGCAAGTCCCCCGTACATAAAGTGTTATGACCGGCCCATTAGAAACGTACTGGCCCGTTAGAATGTGATCGGCAGCGAAACGTACTCCAAGCTAGCTCTGAGATAAGAGTGATATGACAAGCCCGTTAGAATGTGATCGGCAGTGAAACGTACTCCAAGCTCTGAGATAAGAGTGTTATGACAGGCCCGTTAGAATGTGATCGGCAGTGAAACGTACTCCAAGCTCTGAGATTAGAGTGTTATGACAGGCCCGTTAGAATGTGATCGGCAGTGAAACGTACTCCAAGCTCTGAGATAAGAGTGTTATGACAGGCCCGTTAGAATGTGATCGGCAGTGAAACGTACTCCAAGCTCTGAGATTAGAGTGTTATGACAGGCTCGTTAGAATGTGATCGGCAGTGAAACGTACTCCAAGCTCTGAGATAAGAGTGTTATGACAGGCTCGTTAGAATGTGATCGGCAGTGAAACGTACTTCAAGCTCTGAGACTAGAGTGTTGACAGGCCCGTTAGAATGTGATCGGCAGTGAAACGTACTCCAAGCTCTGAGATTAGAGTGTTATGACAGGCTCGTTAGAATGTGATCGGCAGTGAAACGTACTCCAAGCTCTGAGATAAGAGTGTTATGACAGGCTCGTTAGAATGTGATCGGCAGTGAAACGTACTTCAAGCTCTGAGACTAGAGTGTTATGACAGGCCCGTTAGAATGTGATCGGCAGTGAAACGTACTCCAAGCTCTGAGATTAGAGTGTTATGACATGCTCGTTAGAATGTGATCGGCAGTGAAACGTACTCCAAGCTCTGAGATAAGAGTGTTATGACAGGCTCGTTAGAATGTGATCGGCAGTGAAACGTACTTCAAGCTCTGAGACTAGAGTGTTTTTTTGTTTTTTTGTTTTTGTTTGTTTGTTGAGACTAGAGTGTTATGACAGGCTCGTTAGAATGTGATCGGCAGTGAAACGTACTCCAAGCTCTGAGATTGGAGTGTTATGACAGGCCCGTTAAAATGTGATCGGCAGTGAAACGTACTCCAAGCTCTGAGATTAGAGTGTTATGACAGGCCCGTTAGAATGTGATCGGCAGTGAAACGTACTCCAAGCTCTGAGATTAGAGTTTTATGACAGGCCCGTTAGAATGTGATCGGCAGTGAAACGTACTCCAAGCTCTGAGAAAAGAGTGTTATGACAGGCCCGTTAGAATGTGATCGGCAGTGAAACGTACTCCAAGCTCTGAGATTAGAGTGTTATGACAGGCCCGTTAGAATGTGATCGGCAGTGAAACGTACTCCAAGCTCTGAGATTAGAGTGTTATGACAGGCCCGTTAGAATGTGATCGGCAGTGAAACGTACACCAAGCTCTGAGATTAGAGTGTTATGACAGGCCCGATAGAATGTGATCGGCAGTGAAACGTACTCCAAGCTCTGAGATAAGAGTGATATGACAGGCCCGTTAGAATGTGATCGGCAGTGAAACGTACTCCAAGCTCTGAGATTAGAGTGTTATGACAGGCCCGTTAGAATGTGATCGGCAGTGAAACGTACTCCAAGCTCTGAGATTGGAGTGTTATGACAGGCCCGTTAGAATGTGATCGGCAGTGAAACGTACTCCAAGCTCTGAGATTGGAGTGTTATGACAGGCCCGTTAAAATGTGATCGGCAGTGAAACGTACTCCAAGCTCTGAGATTAGAGTGTTAGGACAGGCCCGTTAGAATGTGATCGGCAGTGAAACGTACACCAAGCTCTGACATTGGAGTGTCCTAAATCTGGCTGTGCCAATATTTATTGTAAATATGAGATTTGGTTAAATAGCTGTTGAAAAGTAGAAAAGTAGAATTAATGTGCCCCTGAAACACAATAAAAACATAAATATAACCTCAAACGTAAAACGATCACATGTCACAGTTTAAACTCAACGAAAGAATAAGAAACACATAATTCACTGTGCGTGAGGTGAAGAGATTAACTGCTAGGAAAATCACATTATCATTTACTGCAACGTAAATGCATTTGTAAACGCAGAAATTTTAGAGAAAGTGATGGTAATGACCTCTGTTATGACTTTCTTGTCTCCTGGCATTTGTTTGTTTCTTTGTGGCATATTTTACAAATTGAAATATAACTCCATCCGGAACAAATTCCAAAGGAAAATTCATCAATTATCTAAAGAACGCATTGAATGAGAGTAAATTTAATTAATAATTTATCACTTTCACTGTAAAGGTTATTTGTGCTGCTAATGTCAATGCGTGTGTGTGTGTGTGTGTGTGTGTGTGTGTGTGTGTGTGTGTGTGTGTATGTGTGTGTGTGTGTTTTTGTGTGTCTTTCTGTCTCTGTGTGTCTGCGTTTGTGTGTGTGTGTGTGTGTGTGTGTGTATGTGTGTGTGTGTGTGTGTGTGTGTGTGTGTGTGTGTGTGTGTGTGTGTGTGTGTGTGCGCGTGTTTGTGTGTGCGTGTTTGTGAGCAATCAGAGAGAAAACGTAAATTACTATCAATCATTTGGGAACAGGCATAATATTAACTTCAAGATGTATTTGCAGATCTAATGTGAACAAGAGGCGAAGCCATCAAGGCTCACGTAAGAAATCGACAAACAGTAACACAAACTCAATCACTCCGTCACACATACACACACACACACACACACACACACACACACACACACACACACACACACACACACACACACACACACACACACACACACACACACACACAGAAAGAGCATAGGTGAAACTGTGCAAGAAAGCGAGACACTAGATCTAGATCTGTCTGTCTGCATGTAGCCTACTTACAGGGACACGACTGCCAACTAGTCTCGGCCCGCTAATATAATAATGACCGAGACTTTCAGTACTTCCTTCGCGTGACGTCTAACCCTCTTACGTCATAATGTGACGTCAATGTAATGTGACGTCTTCAAATGTTAGAGTTTCTACCACAGACATACACACGCACGCACGCACGCACATACGCACGCACGCACAGACAGACAAAGTTACGATCGCATAGGCTACACTTACGTGAGCCAATAATGTGACGTCAATGTAATGTGACGTCTTCAAATGTTAGAGTTTCTACCACAGACATACACACGCACGCACGCACGCACATACGCACGCACGCACAGACAGACAAAGTTACGATCGCATAGGCTACACTTACGTGAGCCAAAAATGACTAATGGTTATTTGAGATATTTAGAGGAGGATTTAAGCTATTTTCAGACGTTGACTTCACTGAGTGCAACACCATGAACAGGCTAAAGTTACAGTAAAAACTGAATACAGTTTTTATAAAGTAATCGGCTATGTGAATTATCAATCAATCAGTCGCGCCTTTATAATTCAGATATTAATTCATACCTTGCACATGATTTTCTGAAACTTCAATTTATTCGTACATATCCACTTTTCGCTAGACACATACAAGCTTTCAAACTGTGGTAGAGACTGCAACTGCTTACTGTGGGTAGGATAACCAAATCTGTGGTAAGTTTGTGAGTTGAGGGATAGTTTGTTGCAACGATGAAAATCCTTCCGATTATGTCTTTGTCCATCTTCACCACGTGCGTGGTAACAAATAACTTTCGAGTCACGACCTCGAAAAATGAGCATCCGGAAACAACACAGTCTCTACCGGATGTGACGTTAAATGCTGTGTGGACGTCATCGGTTTCTGGGTACGTTGACAACAGTTGCCCAGACAAACCTGACGCATGCGGGAAGAACGCTTCGTATCACTTGACCCTCCCTGAAAACCACGTGGTGATGGTCAGTTTTCCCGTCTTTTCCTTGACAGAGAATCAGCACCTCGACTTGTACGCTGTGACAGGCGGAGGAGAGCTAACGAGGCTGTGGACCAGGACTCACCCGGCACCCAAAATCATCCCTGCAGAACTCGTCAACGCCTCCGTCTTTGTTCAGTTGGTCTCAGAAGGGGAATTTCCAGGCTTCAAAATGCGGTTCTCCTTTCACTCTGTGTCGAATTATCCACAACGCAATGGGGACGGACTGTTCAACTGTTCCTCTCCAGACTATGCCTCTTTTCGTCATCACCTGGACTGTAACTTCCTCGTCGAATGCCTCGGCCTGGAAGACGCGTGGGACTGTCCCGAGTTTGAGCCCGAGTCGCAAAAGGTTTACAAGATTTTCCCTAGAGTGAGGGGTGATATAATGACATGGTATCACTGCCGAGAAAGGTGCCGGCGACTGGGCGGCGACCTGGCCACGATGAAGACGCTGGCAGAGTGGAACAAGTTTTACCAACTCGCTGGCAACGTCAGTCGTGTCGTTGGCAATGTTGTCTGGGTCGGGATTCACAGCTTTGACCTGAACGTCGCTGACTACTACCGCCACGCTTACTTCTGGGTTGACAACATCGTGTCGTATTCCGTCAACGTCACTCACCTCTTCTTCCAGACAGTACAGGGCAGAGTGTGTCTGTTCCACAGCCCCGGATGTAAGCGCCATCTTTGCTACGCTGACTGCGATATAATGTTCGCCACTGCCTGCGCGTGTCAAATCGAAAGGCATCCTTCATCGACAGAGCTCCCAAGGGCTGTGGACTTTCCTGAGCTGAAGGATTTTACCCGGAAAGCCACGAACCAATCGCTCGTGCAATGTGACAACGGTGGTCACATGACACTCAGCTTTCTGTCCTGCGATCCACAGAGCCACTGCGGAACCGGCCAGCTTTACTCGGATTGCTCCATCTCAAACACTCGCGTCAGTGGCGCGTCTGTAAGTAGTAAGGATGATGCAGCTCTAGCTAAAGATGACGTAGGGCACAATGAATCGAACGATAATACAAATAGTGACGCAGCTGTCATAGCTGGTGACGTAAGGGTGGCCATGTTTGCGTGTGATGACGGACGAAGAACCGTGCCCTACACTTTAGTGTGTGACTTCAGGGAGGACTGTGACGACGCGTCAGACGAGGCGTGGTGTGTGCACAGCGAGCAGTGTGCGGGCTTCACGTGCCGCAATGGTCAGTGCGTGGCCGAGACAGCACACTGTGACGTCAGACGGGACTGCTGGGACGGGTCGGACGAGGTGTGTGACCCCATTCAACTGCTGGAGATGACCACCGTCAGAATGCTGCCACCCACCCTCATCTCTTTTGATGGTGAGATATCCTGGTTTATTTTCTACTTCACGTTTTGCGTTTTAGCGTAAAAAGTGAAAGTATGGTGATTGTGAATATCATTTTTTTCTCTTGAGGTGTGTGTGTGTGTGTGTATGTGTGTGTGTGTGTGTGTGTGTGTGTGTGTGTGAGTGAGTGAGTGTGTGTGTGTGTGTGTGTGTGTGTGTGTGTGTGTGTGTGTGTGTGTCTGTGTGTGTGTGTGTGTGTGTGTGTGTGTGCACTTTCTCTCGTTGGTCCCGTGTAGATTTTGGTGGGCTCCTCTTAGTGTAACCTTTCTTTTTTACATTAAGTCAAGTTTTGACTAAATGTTTTAACGTAGAGGGGGAAATCGAGACGAGGGTCATGGTGTGTGTGTGTGTGTGTGTATGTGTGTGTGTGTGTGTGTGTGTGTGTGTGTGCGCATGTGTGTGTGTGTGTGTGTGTGTGTGTGGAGAGATTCAGAGTAAACTACTGGACCGATCTTTATGAAATTGTACATGAGAGTTCCTGGCTATGATATTCCCAGACTTTTTTTTCTTCTGTTTTTTGATAAATGTCTTTGATGACGTCATATCCGGATTTTTGTTTAGGCGGCACTGTCACACCCTCATTTTTCAATAAAATTGATTGAAATTTTGGCCAAGCAATCTTCGACGAAGGCCGGACTTTGGTATTGCATTTCAGCTTGGAGGCTTAAAAATTAATAAATGACTTTGGTCATTAAATATCTGAAAATTGTAATTAAATTTTATTTTGTTCAAAACGATCCAAAATTACGTTCATCTTATTCTTCATCATTTTCTGATTCCAAAAACACATAAACATGTTATATTCGGATTTAAAACAAGCTCTGAAAATTAAAAATATAAAAATGATGATTAAAATAAAATGTCCGAAATCGAATTAAAAACAATTTTATTTTATTCCTTGTCGGTTTCTCATTCCAAAAACATATAGATATGATATGTTTGGATTAAAAACACGCTCAGAAAAGCGTGCTATCCCGCTCAGGGCGACCATTACCTGACCGCACTATTCTGGCTTGTCGATTTCACTGCCTTTGCCACGAGCGGTGGACTGACGAAACTACGAGTATATGCGGTCTTGGTGAAAAAATGCAGTGCGTTCAGTTTTATTCTGTGAGTTCGACAGCTTGACTAAATGTAGTAATTTCGCCTAACGCGACTTGTTTCCCCTTGAAATGTACAAATGTACACTTAAATTAGCCAACAGACGAAGAACAGAGGGAAAACCCGCTTTAGATATAAGAGAAGAGTAATTATCATTCATACGCGAGAGAGACACACCAAGCCATGTCGTATTCTCTGTTTTTGAATTGAGCAGAACCAGTATTCTGGCATCCTTAGACACTAAGAACTATAACCAATTAGAAAAAAGAAGCAGCCTTTACCCTTTGTTGTGTTAAACACCAGATGACGTGTGTCGCTCAGCTCTCACTGAATATCTGAACTATTTAGAGCACGTGCGTCTCGTTATTTACTGTTGTTAATCGCACTCTGGTCTCCCTTGCTTGCGATCTCCGTCAGGTCAAGGCAACTTCAGTCAGACTCCTCTCAGCCCGTCAGACACTTGCCCCGAGACACACCTCAGATGCTCGGATGGCAACTGCCTGCCTGTGTTCGTGCGTTGCAACGGGGTGTACGACTGCTCCGACAAGGCGGACGAGGCCCAGTGCGACAACGTGAGGTGTCCAGGCTTCTACCGCTGCCGCTCGTCCAGCGTGTGTGTGCACCCTGACCACCTGTGTGACGGCTGGCCCCAGTGTCCGCAGCGTGACGACGAGTGGCTGTGTCAGGCCATGTGTCCCTCCCACTGCAGCTGTCACGGCCACGCCTTCGTCTGTCCCCGCCACTTCCCCGCCCCCGCCTTCCCTCAGCTGCGCTACCTTGACGCCTCGAGGTCCGGCATGACGATGGATGACGTCAGCACCAACGTGTATCTGACGTGGCTCAGGCTAGCGTCGTGTGGGATAATGGAGCTGCCGGTAATGGACCTGCCCAACCTGAGGTTGTTGGACCTGAGTGACAACCGGCTGACGTCTCTTCGTATGGACGTCTTCCTAAGTCTAACCAACCTAGTAGTTCTCAGTCTAGCTGGAAATCCTCTGCTTTCTGTCACAGCAGGGAATAACTTCACCCAACAACGAACTCTTCAAGTCTTCGATATTTCCAACACATTCCTTACATCGTTCGGCAGCCAATCTTGTTCAGGCTTCCCAGAGCTGCGGATCCTCAACGCTTCATTCAGCCAACTAGAGGTCATTACTGAGGACGGTTTCCTCCATACTCCTAAATTATCTACTGTGGACTTGCAGGGAAATCCCGTGGAACGCTTCCCTGTGAAACTGTTCACGGGACTGTCACGGCTAGAGGCTGTGTACTCTGACAACTACAAGATGTGCTGCAGGGACACCCTCCCAGCCAACTTCGAGACAGATTCCTGCTACGCTCCTCGAGACGAAATTTCTTCATGCGAGGATCTTCTTCGCTCTGACATTTACCGAGCATTCCTGTGGATGTTTTGCATCCTGGCTTGTTTGGGAAACGCAGGGTGTCTCCTGTTTCGGTCTTTTGTGCAAAAGACGTCTCTGTCGAGCGGTTTTAACGTCTTTGTCAGCAGCCTTGGAGCGGCGGACTTCCTGATGGGGATTTACCTGGCTATGGTTGGAGGAGCGGACATTGCTTACCGAGGACAGTACTTTCTTTTCGAGACGGCCTGGAAGGCGGAGGTTGTGTGTAAAGCAGCGGGGTTCCTCTCCCTGTTGTCCTGTGAGACCTCAGCCACCATGATCTGCGTCATCACCCTGGATCGATTCCTGGTGCTGCGCTTTCCCTTCAGCAGGTTTCACTTCAAGCCCAAGTCCGCGGTACTGACCTGCGTGGCTGTCTGGCTGCTCGGGGTCATCATCGCGGCTGTGCCCCTCCTTCCGGTGACGTCACAGTGGCAGTTCTACGGGCAGACCGGCATCTGCATCCCTCTACCCATCACCA
>NC_090260.1:30471646-30541646 GCF_037325665.1 Littorina saxatilis | reverse complement strand
CATAAGAAAAGAAAAGCATGATTCTCACAACTTGAGCTATCATAATCACATACTAAATAACGCATAGCAAACCAGATGTGCAATATTATTGTCTTGAAAATATACATACAAAAGCCAAAAAAACAGTGTTGCTGTAGTTCTGTGTATATAAAGCAATCATGAGAAGAAAAAAAAAAGAAAAAAAGATAAAACAAAACACACCCAATAAATCTTGCTTATACTTCGCCCAGACATGAGGAATCATAAAAGCAGAAAAAGATCAATTAGACACGAGATTCAAATGAATGGAATTTTACCATACTTTTTTTTGAGCAACTGGAAAGCATTTGTAATAAACTCTTCAAACAAGAAGAGCAAACGCTCGATCGAGTCACTTTCGCAGTTCTGAATATTATATGAGGCATCAGATGGACAGGAAGAAATTGCTATTCACAACACAATGCATACCTGAAGCATACCTGTGACCTTGAAAAAGGTCAAAGGTCACCAAAGCAGACGTCAAAGTGTAGAGGTCACTGGGAGTCACGTTCACATAAAATTTGAGCCCGGTCACTTTTATAGTTTCCGAGAAAAGCCCAACGTTAAGTTGTGTGTTGCCGAACAGAAAAGGCTAGTTATCTCCCTTGTTTTTCTGATAACGTTCGTAAAAGGCTACAGATGTAAATACTTTGATGTAAAGAATAATCCTACAAAGTTTCAATCACATCCGATGAACTTTGTCAAAGATATAAAATGTCTAATTTTTCCTTTGACGCTGACCTGTGACCTTGAAAAAGGTCAAAGGTCAACGAAACCATCGTTAAAGTGTAGAGGTCATTGGAGGTCACGACTAAACAAAATATGAGCCCGATCGCTTTGATAGTTTCCGAGAAAAGTCCAACGTTAAGGTGGTGTCTACGGCCGGACGGCCGGCCGGACGGCCGGCCAGACTAACACTGACCGATTACATAGAGTCACATTTTCTCAAGTGACTCAAAAAAGGCTTAACATATTTTGGCTGGGCTCCTACAAGGGATAAGACCATCCCTCCACCTGGTCACATACCAAAAATGAACATTCCATCCATTTTTCATCGCAGGATCAAACAATTACTATTAGTCCTTACGGCAGGGCAATAACCCCTTGAAAAATACCTCGGAAAATGTTTTAATGGTTTTGGGTAGTTTAACTCCTGAAGTTTACAAATCCGCAGGATGACATCTTTAAATCCTTGGGCAAATTGAGACAAAATTAATTATAGGAAAATTAGCAAATGTTGATTTTTTTGTTTAGACACAAAAGGCCTTCCATAGAAAAAAGGGCTAGAATGGCGTCATAACTTCATGACGTCGGGAAAACGTAATGAGTAATATGACGACACGTACAGTATGGCCTGTAGTGTTGTCCGTGTCCGTACTTGAGCTCCTCTTCCAAGACAAAAAACAAAGGCATTTGACGTGTTTCATTCTGCTAAATGGAAACACTTTGCACATGAGTGTGTATGGAATTACATCCAGGCTGAGAAGATGTAAAACCTGTGTTATTCGTGGACTTGTGATTAGTGCGTATGGTGTTCCAAAGCACAGGTTTCACTGTCGAAGATAAAACTTGTAAATTGATCTTACAAAATGGCGGGCGATGATCAAAGAACATCGTGAGAGACTAGTTTTCTCCGATTTGATTGTTTACCAGACGATAGAGCTATTTTAGATGGAAGCGTATGCCATCTGGTGACAGCTGTTCATTAACCAGTGTGTTCGTAGGAGTGCTTAATTTCTCTGCAGAAGATCCATGCGTGAAAATCGGTGAAGTCTTTCAGCAAATGTCGCAGTTTGTAAGCGAGTGCTACAGGTGCAAAATCTCAAACAACATATCACGTGAGAGATATGAAACCTGGCTAGCTAGAACCTCCAAGCACCAGTCCACATATATCAAAAACTACCGCCCACATCAGCCCATTGCTGAACGTCCATCTGAAAAGGGCTGTATTGCAATTCTACGGGGATCTTCCAAATCTTGATCCGGTTGACTCTGGGTGGTTGTAGGATGGGCAGAAAACCGCCTGGAGTAGAACCTACACCAACTGAAGTCATGCTAATTTTGAAGTGTGGCTGTGGAGATATTTACCATTATGCAACAGCATGCTGTGGTTGCGCAGTCGGTCAATGTGCGTGTGCCATCTTATGTCGATGTCTACTCCTTGGAAATTGCACAAATCCGCACTGGTCATCCATCGTAGTCATCCGCACTGGGTATGTGCAACAGTCACCTTCACCGGTCACCAGCACTGGTCATCTGGATCGGTCATCCACACTGGTCATCATTTGCGGTCATCCGCACTGGTCATCCTTTTGTGATCATCCGCATCGGTCATCCGCACTATTCATCCTTCATGATCATCTGCACTGGTCATCCGCACATGTCATCCTTCATGATCATCTGTACTGGTCATCTGCACTAGTCATCGTCCATGATAATCTGCACTGGTCATCCGCACTAATCATCCGCACTCGTCATCCGCGCTGGTCATGTTTCATGATCATCTGCACTGGACATCCGCACCGGTAATCCGCATTGGTCATCTGCACTGGTCATCCTTCATGGTCATCTGCACAGGTCATCCACACTGGTCATCCGCACTGGCAATTCTCACCGGTCACCCGTACTGGTAATCTACATGACATCCTGCGTAATCATCGGGCGTGGTCATTTATTGGTCATCAGGCATAGTCATCCGCTACCATTTCGGCAATTGAAAAAAGGATCGATGGTGGCTGCCCTCAAACTGGAAACTCACTGCATGACCATGTCATCTTGTGTGGTAAACCAGCGTGGTCATCCCGCCTGGTCATCTGGAGTGGTAAACTACACATCATCCTGTGTGGTCATCGGCGAGGTAAAGTGCTTCGTCTTCTTGACAGTGATCTTTGTAGTGATGCACGTGCTAAGTGATGGTTTTGCAGACATTAAAATATATGACCTTGAAATTGTTTGACCTTGAAAACGTGTGACCTTCAGTGTTGGTGAACGTTTTTATTCATGGCAAGTTTTAAGAAGACATTTCGTCATTTTATCTTCAAAAATAGTATAATCCTTTATCTTTTGAATGAACATTTGACATTCATATGACCTTGAAATGCGATGAAGGTCAAGCAAAGTGCAACAGTAATCAAAGCCCACAACACATATAAGCTTAAACCATTAGCTGTAACTGAAAAAATATATTGCTAAAACTAACTATATCATCCTGCTCCGTTAACCAGTTTTAACGGTCCCTCAACAGACCAGCCATTCGGGTTATAGTGTCTGCTAATCATGTAACTGTTGTTATGCATATTAACTCCCGTTTTATCTCCCGGAAAACATAAATAAATACAGTTCTGCTAGTTTATAGCATGCAGTTTCGACTATATTGCAGTCTGGAATCCATCTTGTCCGCCATCTTGAATACATCCAAATGCCCAAGGATGACAGAGTGTCATCCGTCGGATCTGTAATCTACAGACATCACAGAGTTCAAAACAGTCAAAACATTCTCCGAGGTATTTTTTGAGGGGTTAAGGTCAAAATCGGGAAATGACGACCTGACTATATTGAACACCAATTACAGACAGTGGTAAGGAGTTATATATCCAGGGTTACCAAAATGTGTTTGTCTAAAAAAAACCCACAGATTTTAACAACTTTCAGAAAAAGTAAAACAGAATACCAAACAAAAAGTCTAAAACCTCAAAAATAGGGAAACAAATTCACTTGCAAAGAAATAAATATAAGCTAACTTTATCATAAATCTTGAGCGTAAAAACCCAGAGAAATTGTCCAGAATGTTTTTGCAATAAAGGATTAAAAACACAGTCAAAGACAAAGAATGATTGGCAAAATATGTACCAATATTAGCGATAAATGTAAATACAGATTATAGATGTACATTAAGCAGCTTTCACACTGATGTGAACATACGAAAATACCCAGCATGCCTATATATACTCAACGAAAGCGGAGTGAAGCTGACTATGTATGCTCTCAGAGTATAGTTTGGGGACCCAAATGGGCAAACAAGCTCACACGTAACCAGAAAATTCTGGAACGCTGAAGAAGGACAGGTATTTGAGTCACTGACAGCCTTATAAACTAATTAATTCACAAACATTTTAGAGAGCACATAATCACTCTGACCCAAAGAATCTGATTGGGTGCCATGTCACTCCACTTTTCCTTTAACTATTGTACTTTTTAAATTTTTTTTAATGCTCCCTTTTCTCAGGGGAAAGCATTTTTCTTTTCTTTCTTTATTTGGTGTTTAACGTCGTTTTCAACCACGAAGGATATATCGCGACGGGGAAAGGGGGGAGAGGGGATAGAGCCACTTGTCAATTGTTTCTTGTTCACAAAAGCACTAATCAAAAATTTGCTCCAGGGGCTTGCAACGTAGTACAATATATTACCTTACTGGGAGAATGCAAGTTTCCAGTACAAAGGACTTAACATTTCTTACATACTGCTTGACTAAAATCTTTACCAAAATTGACTATATTCTATACAAGAAACACTTATCAAGGGTAAAAGGAGAAACAGAATCTGTTAGTCGCCTCTTACAACATGCTGGGGAGCATCGGGTAAATTCTTCCCCCTAACCCGCGGGGGGTAGGGGAGAGCAGGAGAATTTGTAAAATGAATTATGCAATAACAATAACAAACAATGTATTTCATGTAAGATGTGAGCACAGTAATACCGTATCTACAAAAGACAAAAAAAGTGATAACAATCATGATTATAAATGTATACAAGTATAGTAACGACTTTCCACTGAATTTTATGACTGAGCAACCACTGCAATGATTATGTCAATCAAACATCATCATCATCACACACAAAATATGTGTCGCACAGCAAAATAACCATTGACAAAATCTTCATGCTTTATACATTATCAAAACATTTTCGAAACATCTTTATAATGTACGTACAGTGGTACCTGTGATGAAAGGACACCCCTGGGACCAGCCAAAATAATTATTGTCCCTTCATTGCAGGTGGCCTCTCATGACAGGTATATTTGAATCAAGACAACAGGCAAAAGGACACCAAAAGGTGTCCTTTCACGGGAGGTGTCTTCTAATCGGAGGGGCCTCACATGGTAGATACCACTGTATCAAAATATTCAGTATTGTAAAATACAAATACTCTGCACCGAAAAACACAACTATTCTGCACACAAAAAATCCAAACATTTGTAACACCTTGAGAAAAGTGTCCAAAAATCATCTGTTTTCACTGTGCCTTTAAGCTTTTATAGTCTGTTGCTAATTCCTAAATATTATTTCATATTTTACAAATAGATGATCGAGTATAAAATTGTTTAATCCCAAAGCCACCACCCAGATACCTCGGACAGGATCCAGTGACACATGTATTATAATGCTTAACTTTACTTCATGGTAAACTATGCGCTTTACTTGCGTACATATACACAACCAGTATCTCCAACAGCAGCTCAGTTTACAGAAGATCCATTCTTCTAGTTCAATTGACATCTGAATGACAGGGCTATTTTAAACTCATGGTCTTCAACATCCAAATATAGGTGCACTTGGCTTATTTTAGGTTTGTACTAACAGAGCAAATGAAGTATTATGAACCATACCCAGACCTGGGAATACCTGTTTGCACTTGGAGTATTCTCAAACAAACTTGGTGTATTTCCAGAAAAATGAGCGACATCCATGATTTAAACAGTCGGTTCACACGCGCCTGTCGCATCGTTTATTAAGTTTACCAAAACATTTAAAACAAAAGCTTCTTTCAATGTTTTCTGACAAAAACTGTGATCATGTGTCAAAGTATTGGATCGGCTTCGGGATGCGCTTGTAAAGAAAAGTAGTCTAGGAATTTTTCTCGTCGTATTTTTTTTCCACTGACCGTACTGATCGTATTCTAGACAATCATGCGTACAAAATACGGAGAAATCGTATGGGTTCCCAGGTCTGCATATCCCACCCAAAAAAAATCAACAAAGGCATGCTTATCCATATATGTGACCCTCCACCACGGAATGAGTCGCATGTCACCTTTGCATGATTTTCATATTTTTATATTTTCCTAAAGAGTTTTTTATGCTCTATCCAGTGGTGAAAACCGTTTTAGAAAAGAGCGAAAACTGTTTGAGTTATAGGCCTGTGACTAAGGTGACCCTCACACTGTTACCAGACAATCCCCGGACTTATATTAAGCCTAGCGCAGAACCGCGTGAGGTGACATGCGACTCATTTCGTTGTGGAGGGTCACAATTAAGGAAAACTTGCAGTAGTTACTTTGCTATGACTTTTTCAAGTTTGAAATTGACGGAGTTGCTGTCCATGCCACAGGAAGAAATCGATGGGTTAAAACCAGAACCATTTAACTGGTTTGCGGCCATTTTGAGAAATGGCCACTTGAAGTTTTTAACCCCTCAAAAAAAATAGTAAACACAAGATTACAACCTTCATATTTTAAGCAATAGATATAGAGGAAGAACTGGTCATGTACAGTTGAAATCAATTTAATTGAACTACTCTATCATATGAAAATAACGTATAATTTGTTCTGCTTCCAGAATACGCTCCTTCTTTTTTCTCAGTCCTGGAGCTAGAAAAGCCCAGCGCACCATAGCTGCTTCTGACTTCCAAACAGATCCCACTGTGGCCTGTGCTACAGCAGTCAGAAGCAGCCTCCTCACACATAGCATGTTCTGCTTCCAAGCAAAAGCTTACACTGCAACACTAGTTTAAATTGTTTTAATGTTTATTGCCGCAATAAACACACATATTTCAAGTCACACACTAAACCATCATTAAAGAATTATGTATTCGTCTAATGTATGGCCTAATGAACGCACACCTTTTACACACAATTAAATTGCAGGTATTTTCCCATGGCAAAAAAAACCCACATTCTTTGTTAACATTCCAAAAATAAATTGTATTTTGGTTGTTTTCCTAAGAACTCAATAGTAAATCTTATTTTGTATCAGCTCATATTGTTTTGCATTACACACAAAAACTACAAACCCAGCAACAACGACAAACTGACCACACACAAAACGAACAAAGCAGCACAGAAACAAGCAAGCAAACAAGAAAAGCTTCACTGATGATCAAGCTTGGCGCATTAAAACCAATCACACAAGGACAATAAAATCACGAGTTCTAGATTCTGATTTCATGATACCCTGCGTGTTCATTATCAATAAAAACAAATTGGCATTCTTACCTTGTGATGTACTTTTTTCTTCACAGAAGTGTTGTGCACAAAAGTCAAAATCAAAGTCAGACCTTAAAGCACAGTCATCCCTGTATTTTAGATCACAGTTTCAGCAGAAAACCAAACTCTAAGTCACCATCAGTTTTGTCAATAGAACTTTGATGACCACGTATCAGTTCCACAACTGACATCTAGTGTGCTGGTAAAAAACGTTTTACACACATATGATCTCTGGCCATCTTTCAGAAAGAAAAACTTCCTTGAAACTTGTCTCTTTTTTGGAGCTGGTTCTCCGTCTGTTTTCAGGTAAGTTCTTGTTCCCGTTTCTTCAATTCAGTGACAAACAAAGTCTTTCTGTCGCTCATATGAAGAGAGCGAATAAAAGGCCTGAAAAATGTCTTGCCTTTCTTCTTCTGATATTTTGCTGGAACACATCATTTTACACTTTGAACAGTCGACCTTCTGTACTGCTTTTGCCCTAGCCGTTTCACCGGTTGTCCTTGAGTAAGATTGACCGCTCAGTTTCTTTGTTTTTCTAATATTATTCTTCCAGGTCTTAGGGTTGCTGAGTCTTTTTCGACTAAACTTCTTCTTTGGAGGTGTCACGTAGGATGCCTCCTTCCTCAGAGATGGCAGTTTTTTTGCTGGGGTTCCATAACAAGATGGAGGAGATGCTGTGGTAGATTCACATGAAGGAGCAGTGTCAGACATGTTAGAAGCTGAAGTGAATGCACCATTAGGAAAAAAATCAAAGTTAGTATCCTCTGAGGTGATTGTAGTCACTGGGGTTGAATCAGAGTCAACATATGCTGAAGTAGAAGCACACACAAGAGAAATATTTACAGGTGTTGGGCAGCTCGATTCATGTGGAGGGGTGGAATCACAACCAGTATGTATTGGAGTTGATGCACGAACAGGAGAAAAACCACATTCACCATGTTTCTCGGTAGACTCTTCGATTGAAAAATCAACAGCACATTCGTCATGTTTCAGAGTAGACTTTTCCACTGGAGACGCTTCACATTCATCAGGTTTCGGAGTTGGTGCAAGGACGGAAGACGCATGTCTGTCTGGTTTTAAAGTGGTTTTTCTCCTGATGCATGCATCATAGTGTTGTGGCTGATTCTTGGGAGCTGTCAATGTCAGGTAAATGGGTTACATCCGCACATGCACTTGTGGATCAATGCTCGGTCTGATATCCACCACAGGGTGAGTCTGACGACTGGTAAATATTTTTACTGGTCTTTTGGTCACGTTTGCCAGCGCTAGAGGTAACAGATCACCTGCACGAGTGTTCCAGCAACCACTTCTTCTTAAGTCCTCAATCATTTGAAGTATGTTCATAAATCTTTCATTTTCGTCAATGGTTGGGAGATAAAAAAAAAACCGGAGTAGAGCTCTACATTGTCCATGATGTGATAACAGACTTGTTCTCTCAAATCATTGGGACGGGTTACTTGTCCAAGATGGAAGCATGATGCTTCGAAAAAGCAATTTCCATTTCCTGGAACTTTAATTCTCGTTAAGCCATTGGCAGTGAGAAGATTCTGCAACCTCATCCCATGAATCCGGAGGACAGTCTCCTGAAATGCTTGGTGCTTTTTGCTTGCCTGGACGGCCATATTCACCTCCTGCTGAACAGCATCTGCACAAGATATAAAGACTATGAATTCTTCTTTTAAACTGGCAATTACTACTACAATTATTCACTGATAAAAAAGTTAATTGCCTTCGTACCATCGCTGCTGCATTTAAACTGTAAACAGTTTTCGAGTTTTTATTCACACACAAAAATAAAACATAAATACCTGATTACACTGAATATGCTTAAAGTATCCAGGCGCGTTTTGTAAAGAAGGAAGTAAGTGAGTAAGTTAGAAAATAAGTGTTTGGGTGTGTGTGTGTGTGTGTGTGTGTGTGTGTGTGTGTGTGTGTGTGTGTGAGTGTGTGTACGTATGTGGGTGTGTGTGTGTGTGTGTGTGTGTTTTGATACTTACCAGACTTTGTTCAGGGAGGCGATGTTTCTTGGGTTTCAAGAATCATTTGCTGAATCAAGTCCTCATCTGGCCAGTCATTCTCCTTCGACATTGTAAAAACCTGTGATTTAAGAAATATATTAGTCAAACTCACAAAAAAGGGTGGAAATAGCGCTGTAATAACATTCATGTAATAACATTCATTCATCCATCCATAGGTTACAAGCAGACAAAAATTGTCATTATCTGCCCTGAACATTCACTGAGGTTATTGATTTCATTTTTCTATCGAAAACTAAAGAGCTGAAACACTTCAACATTCATGAACACACACACACACGAAACTTGACAAATACGCTTTTACCAGCCTGTGCTTTTATTTAGGAAAACAAAACTATACACACACAAAAGCTAGGGATCAGTATGCAGATTACAGAATTTAGACAATCAGAAAGTTTCCCTTATGAATACGAATCAGAAATTAAGCTTTAATGACTTGTTCAAATGGGGGAAACAAAAATATATGATGATACTCACTTGAATCTGTGTCCTGACTCGAGCAACAGCAAAACAGACTGTGCAGCAGATGTACAATAAATAGGCAGAATGCTGTTCTTTGAGTTTTCAGAAAGTGGACCAACCTTTTGTCAGTTTGTTTTCTGTGGATTAAATTCGCGTCGTTTCGTTGACACGACCTTGCGACACCAAGCCTCATCAATTTGTTTCCATGAGAAAATAGAAACATTGTATCAACATGACACCTGTCATAACAAGCTATGCTGATAACGGTACATCCGGAGTCTGAAATTCGGATACTGACAGGTGTCGCTGACCTGTTTTGCTTTCCACACTCCCCCACAAATGTCATTTTTTGCTGACAGCAGACTCCGCCACTGCTTGTAACACCCTTCTGTGTGCTAGGGGAAATCCCACACCACACTGAGAGGGTGAAAACCAGATACACCGACCGCCACAGTGACCTTGTCTGGTTGCGCTGAGGGCAGGAAAACTGACTGTCACACAGCGATCAGAAGAGGTCAGGTTACGATGGCTGCTTCTGGCTGGCAGATAAACACTCCCCATTACTCACATGGCTCAGAAGCAGAACAGACTAAACTGAACTTATCACGTTCTGCTTCCAACCTGGATGGAGTTAGATGGTTCTGCTTCCAAGATGAGTCCGAACATTTCTTGGAGCCAGAACAAATTATGACTTATAAATACACAATAATCCAAGATTTTCAAGAATCCTTCACAGGAAGTGAGAATCATATTACCATAAGTCTAATGACTATAAAATTGCAAAACCAGTTATTTTGAGGTAATTGGTTCTGGTTTTAACCCATCGAAATGGGTTGGACATTTGACTAGTTTGACTTCATGACTTTAATGCACTTGAAGCTATTTATTTATACTCCAGTCTGCAAAGTGTCTGCGTAGATATAAGTTGTATATATGCACCGTTTTGTAGCAATGCTATTGCTGCTTGCATTTAGCAATCCGTTTATTCACAAAATGTTTTTCTTTGAAAGTTAGCTGTCACAGGACATGCTTTCACCCCCTGAACTTGACAAAGATTAATAACAACGCAAGTTACCTTAAAAGTCAAATTCAGAATGAACATTCAGAGAAAAAAGGGCAACATTCTATCAAAATCATCATAAAACAAAACAAAAAATGCTGGAAAAAAACAAAACACACCCTTTGCTTTCATCATGATTGTTAACAAAAAAACCACCCTTTGCTTTTATCATAATAGTGGTTTAAAGAATCATTTGAATCGTATGCCTTTTCTTGTGTGTTTGTTCGTTTCTTTCCTGGGCTGAAACTCCCACGGCTTTTACGTGTATGACCGTTTTTACCCCGCCATTTAGGCAGCCATACGCTGTTTTCGGGGGAAGCATGCTGGGTATTTTCATGTTTTTATAACCCACCGAACTCTGACATGGATTACAGGATCTTTTCCGTGCGCACTTGGGCTTGTGCTTGCGTGTACACACGAAGTGGGATAAGGCACCAGCAGGTCTGCACATTAGTTGACCTGGGAGATCGGAAAAATCTCCACTCTTAACCCACCAGGCGGCCGTGGCCGGAATTTGAACTCACGACCTTCCAATTAGGAGGCCGATGTCTTATCCACTAGGCCACTGCGCATGTTATAAGTGGGACCAAGAACTAACAGCTTTTAATAAAAAACAACAGAGTGTGCTTCTAAAGCGTGGAGTCTCTGGAAAATCAGCAGAAATTCAGTCGACCATATAAGGTCTCATATTATGCAGAGTTTAGCACAGTTAGACTTACAACCACAGTTTGCTGAACTTTGCAAATGTAGATTATATATGCGTAAACGACAATTATAAGTTTTCCATTCTAAAGGCACACTCCTTTCCATGAAAAGGCTCAGTACCATCTCAGATCTGGTCATAGACCAAATAGCCTGGACCGCCAACTCGTCACGTGACCCTTCGAGGTTACGACGCTCGACTTTCACAGGGGCGCTTAGGGTCCGGTTTGAAAGACAGTGAAAAGAAAGCACGCTCCAGTTATTTGTGACAATGGGAGGTGACAATGAACTGGATTTTCCAAAACTCCAAACTAAACTTAACAAAACTCATCGAAAAACATGTTCCATATGCACTTTAGCTGAGTTTATTTTAGCATTTTCAGAACTTACCTCGGCAACTTCGTCCATGTTTACAATCGACACCGGATATGACATCCCCCTGATTTCTGAAAGGCCAAGAACAACGGGGTAGTAGTTGCGCTGAGAAGGATAGCACGCTTTTCTGTACCTCTCTTCGTTCCTAAATGCGAGGGGCCGCTACCTCGTAATAGAGAGTAAGAGCGGAGAGAGAGCTAGTTGGCGGTCCAGGATAAATGGTCTATGGTGCGAGAGGCCGCTACCTCGTAATAGAGAGAAAGAGCGGAGAGAGAGCTAGTTGGCGGTCCAGGATAAATGGTCTATGGTGCGAGAGGCCGCTACCTCGTAATAGAGAGAAAGAGCGGAGAGAGAGCCAGTTGGCGGTCCAGGATAAATGGTCTATGGTGCGAGAGGCCGCTACCTCGTAATAGAGAGAAAGAGCGGAGAGAGAGCTAGTTGGCGGTCCAGGATAAATGGTCTATGGTGCGAGGGGCCGCTACCTCGTAATAGAGAGAAAGAGCGGAGAGAGAGCCAGTTGGCGGTCCAGGATAAATGGTCTATGGTGCGAGGGGCCGCTACCTCGTAATAGAGAGAAAGAGCGGAGAGAGAGCCAGTTGGCGGTCCAGGATAAATGGTCTATGGTGCGAGGGGCCGCTACCTCGTAATAGAGAGAAAGAGCGGAGAGAGAGCCAGTTGGCGGTCCAGGATAAATGGTCTATGGTGCGAGAGGCCGCTACCTCGTAATAGAGAGAAAGAGCGGAGAGAGAGCCAGTTGGCGGTCCAGGATAAATGGTCTATGGTGCGAGGGGCCGCTACCTCGTAATAGAGAGAAAGAGCGGAGAGAGAGCCAGTTGGCGGTCCAGGATAAATGGTCTATGGTGCGAGAGGCCGCTACCTCGTAATAGAGAGAAAGAGCGGAGAGAGAGCCAGTTGGCGGTCCAGGATAAATGGTCTATGGTGCGAGAGGCCGCTACCTCGTAATAGAGAGAAAGAGCGGAGAGAGAGCCAGTTGGCGGTCCAGGATAAATGGTCTATGGTCTGGTCAAGCTTTCACAATTTTTTGGGATAAGACCATTCCCCTCACTTCAGGTCACACACAAAAAAGCAACACCCTGACTGCTTGCTGAGGTGAATTGAATTTTTTTTTGATGAATTAAAAAAAATAAAATACCAGTGGCATTTATGAAATTATTTCATCGACAAAATGTACACAGTGCACGGTAAGTACAGTCTGTTAATTTTTATATGTGATACCTGGCCAAGTGGAGGCAGTACGACCTTAGGCCCCCCCCAAAAAAAGTCTGTTTACGGTATCCTGACCGACCCTATTTTTTCGCGCGACCCTAGAATTTTTTTTGGCATTTGGGGGGGAAAAAAAAGAAGAAAAAAAAGGTCTTTGTTTTTTGGCAAAATAACTTAAAAATTATTTTTTTTGAAAAAAAAAAAAAATTCCCGACCAACCGACCCTATTTTTGTTGCCTATGTTACCGTAAACAGACTATTTTTTTTGTGTGGGCCTTATCCATAAAAACCGGGCCAGATCTTAGACTAAGAGCCACACAGTTTATACAGGAAGGAGTGTGCCTTTAATGATTGGTTCCTTTTAATGAACTCATTTTAATGGGCGGTAGAGTTGTTGTTATCGTTGTATTATGATTTTCGCGAATTCTAAAAATTTACTAGTGAAATTCTGCATTGCCAATCTCCTCGACACTTGTTTTAGGCCAAGAAAAGGCAAGTGAATGTTTCAGATCCCACGACCTACACTACATTTTTCTTCCCTACCCTAGAACTTTTTTGACCCTTCTGAAAAAAAATGAAAAAAAGACAAAACTTGATTTTGCAGACTACATAAGGAATTTTGTTTCTCTTCTCCAATACCTAGGAGAAACAGCTTGCACAGTTTCTGGCCAATAAAAAAACCGCATGCACTTGTTTACAAAACAAAAACAACAAAACCTTCAATTATTGCAATCCAAAAAAAGAAGAAAAAAAGAAAAATTACCATTGGCTAGTAATAAATTCAGGGCCTTGTCATCGGAAACCACATTTTTTGTTTTGTTTTGCCTATATAATACCCATTCCCCAGCTGTCAAAACTAGTGACTTCATTTCTTGCCGCCAATGTTGACCCCGAGATGTTGCTGGTTGATGATGTTTTCCATTTGTGAACTCTACTAAGGCCTAAAAAAAAATAGGTGTGGTTACGGTAACCCGACCTACCCTATTTTTAGGGGCCGACCCTATAACTTTTTATTACATTTGTCAACAACAACAACAACAACAACAAAAAAAACCCAGTGCAGAAAACGCAATGAAAGCAAAATCGCCCGAGTCGCAAACTTATTTCCCTGTCAAGTAGGTTTAATTTGTACACAGAAAAAAAAAGTAAAAAAAAAAAAAAAGTGATTGCCTACCTTCCTACACTATTTTTTGGGGCTATGTTCCCGTAACCACACCTATTTTTTTTTTGGCCTAATGCAATGTTTTGTCTCCCTTTCCCAACCCATACAAACTCAACAGAGTTACAGTATTTCCGAACATCGACTGATCCCCAACACTAGCGACTTCATTTCTTGCCGCCAATGTTGACCCCGAGATGTTGCTGGTTGCTGATGTTGACGTAGTGCTGGGGCTGGTTGAGGTCGGGCACCACGATAGTGCGCACGGTGTTGGTCCAGCCCGACCCCTGCTCGCTGCCCGTCACCAGGATGCAGACGTGGCCGGTGCGGAAGTAGCCGCGCTTGATGCAGATGGTCATGGCGTGGTGAATGCGGAAGTCCACGTCTTCCGCCCAGTCGTTACAGCTGGCCGCTGAAAATTCATTAATAATAATAATAATAATAATAATAATAATATGGGAGATTTATAGAGCGCTTGACGTTCTCTAAGCACTTCACAATGAATTGGTGAGAGGTCAAGGCAGGTGAAATAGCCCGCACGTTGAACATCTCTCATGCTGGGTATTTTCGTGTTTCTATAACCCACCGAACTCTGACATGGATTACAGGATCTTTTCCGTGCACACTTACACACGAAGGAGGTTAAGTAACTAGCAGGTCTGCACATAAGTTGACCTGGGAGATCGGAAAAATCTCCACTTTTAACCCACCAGGTTGCAGCGACCGGGATTCGAACACACGACCTTCCGATTAGGAGGCCGACGTCTTACCACCACGCCACTGCGCCTGACACTAATGTGTTGGTGGCAGAGATAGCAAAATTGACTCAATAGACATGCCCTCAGGCACACTTTGATTGCTACAACTGGCCGGTGAAAATTCGAACCAACGGCCTACCGCACAGGAGGCCGATGTCTTATCCACTAGCTAGGCCACAGCGCCCTTTGTTTATTTCTCATAGCTCTCACCTAAACATATCATTTGTATTTGGAGCGCTTACACACTTTTGTTTCTTTGGTCTCATGGAGAAACCAGACCTGGGAACCCCTGTTTTGCACTTAGGGTAATCTCAAACAAACTTGGTGTATTTTCAGAAAAATGAACCTACTCCACACTGCATTTGAACATCCATGATTCAAACATGCACTTCACACGCATCTGTTGCACCGTTAATTCATTTTAGCAATACATTTAAAACAAATTCTTCTTTCAATGTTTACTGACAAAAACTGTAATCAATTTGTGTCAAAGTACTGGATCGGCTTCGGGTTGGGCTTGCCTCGAAATTTTTCTCGTCCTATTTTTTCCCCACTGACCGTATTGATCGTATTCTAAACAATCATGCGTACATAATACGGCAAAATCGTATAGGTTCCCAGGTCTGAGAAGCCTGACTGACTGACTATTAGGGTTTAACATCCTCTTAGACCAGTTAGCCTATATTGGGACAGGTATTGGTAATACGCTGAAGATATGGTGTGATACTTTATTGACTCGAACAAGCCCGCTGTGTCTGTCTTCTTTGACACACCTTGGGTTTGTCTCATCAAAGTATCGAAATACGATCATGACAATCAGAGATGAGAGATGATGCATGCGTGTCTTCGTGTTTTCCAAGCCCTGAGACTTTCGTTGTGAACTTGGGATCTTTTTCGTGTGCATGGGTGCACACGGGGCCCATGCACACGGGGGTATTCGGACACCGAAGAGAGTCTGCACAAAGTTGACTCCGAGAAATAAATCTCACGCCGAACGTGGGGATCGAACCCACGCTTATTGCGACCAAATGGCTACAAAGTCAACGCGCTACCAACTGAGCTATGTCCCCGCCCCCTGAGAAGCCTAAACACGTACCATCATGCAACACAGGGTAGACGCCGCGGTGAAGGTGAAGGGCACGCACCGTGTGGTGACTCTTGGTCACCGCCACGATCAAGCACGGAGGGCGATAACGAGCAATCATGGCCGCAGAACTGGAACATTCAAATTTCATTTCATTTCATTTCATTTTCATTACTTTATTGTCCCATCGCTGGGAAATTCAGGTCGCTTCCTCCCAGTGGAAAGCTAGCAGCAACGGAGTCGCGCTACCCAGGTGTCTGCGTGTTTAGGTGTATTCAGCCACCTGCACTTATGGCAGAATGACCAAGGTCTTTTACGTGCCATTGTGATGACACGGGGGTGGGACATGGCTTCCGTCTCTGGGTCTGCACATAAAGTTGACCCGTGTCCATCCCGGCCCGAATTCGAACCTGCGACCTTTCGATCACAAGTCCAGTGCTCTACCAACTGAGCTACCAAATGATGTAGATAGTTATTGTACTTGACCTTGTAGAAGTATCAGGCCATGCATGTTCATAGTCACTTGTAAATCACACACACATGGATGCACTGAATATGTATGCACGGACACACACACACATCTGGGTCATTCTCAGAGTCATGGTCCAAAAGCACGACATTATCACTAGTCATTGAAAAATAAAGTTCAAAGAAAATAGTTGAAAACTTCATGTGCAATATAATAGGGTGTGATAAAACTATAAGTGGACAAAAAGCTCAAAGAATTTTGTTGGTTTCCCTTATATGGAGCGGCAAAGTACGTGTACGTAACCGTCCAAAACCATGGTCGGTCGAGGCATTGACAATTTGACAGACACGGAAGTAAAACTCCAAGTCTCAATCAATCAATCAATGACGCTTATATCGCGCATATTCTGTGGGTACAGTTCTAGGCGCTCTGCAGTGATGCCGTGTGAGATGAAATTTTATACGGCCAGTAATTGCAGCCATTTCGGCGCATATTTACCTTTCACGGCCTATTATTCCAAGTCACACGGGTATAGGTAGACAATTATTAACTGTGCCTAAGCAATTTTGCCAGGAAAGACCCTTTTGTCAATCGTGGGATCTTTAACGTGCACACCCAATGTAGTGTACACGGGGGGGGGGGGGGGGGGGGGAGTTCGGACACCGAAGAGAGTCTGCACACAAAGTTGACTCTGAAATAAATTTCCGCCGAACCTGGGATCGAACTCACGCTGACAGCTGCCAACTGAATACAAATCCAGCGCGCTACCGACTGAGCTACGTCTCGCCCTCAATAACCAACCATTTCTATTGTTATAAGCATTTCTGGTTCCAGGCTCATGACAGGATGAAATTGTGTTTAAGTAGTTTTTTAAACATATTATTATTGTTCATTATTTAATTTAACTCAAAAACGTCTTGTTCGGTCGAGGCCAAAATGTCCGACACCACGACCTCCTCTGAGATTCATGTTGCAATTACTGGCAAACAAAACTATATATTTCGTGTCAAAAGCTGTGTTTGTGTAGCAGTCATGTGTACAAATAAAGTATCCCTGCAAGGTAGATCCAACACATCGTTATTGTGTGCCCATGAGTGGTTATCTGTGCCGGGTAATTCCCGACACGATGCCTCGGCCGAACAGCATTTTGAGCCCGGTCAAATTACTGAGTAAAACAAAGATTTAAAAAAAACCCAGATATTGTGGTCATAAACATGCGCATAATCTCTTTGCACCTGTACATTTTGTTTGCACTCTTCACTCTTAGTTTACTGGAGATAAATGTCTGTTTTTCGTCAAGAGCGGAATGTCACAAAATGGCGGCTTTCAATCAGCCGATTTTTAGCAAACAAAAATGTCAAACAAGTCAGTAACAGGCATGGGAATTGAAAATTGTAAAAAAGGCGGAAAATTTATAACTGAAGACGCGAAGCGTCAAGTCGACGGCGCGAAGCGCCTAGCCTTACTAGGGGGGTCCGGGGGCATGCCCCCCCGGAAATTGTTTTCTCCAAAGAACCCAGATGGTGCAATCTGGTGTCATCTGAGCTCCAAGTTTGCCATTAAATTCTGTTTTTAGAATCAGAGTTTTTAGTACAAAAATGTACCAATTTTTGCTTCTTTGAAGAAAAAAAATATATGCATGTATTATATGGTTTAAATTTGTAAAAAAAATTGATCTGTTGAGACAAACAGGAAAATGTAACTTGTAACACAATCTGTGCAATCTGGTTTACTTTCAAACATAAAAGTTCAATAACTGAGGCGGGTGGTAGCAGTGCGTGAACAAAGTACGGAAAGTTTTCGAGGGCTTTTGCGCAAAGGCCAAAGTAACCGGTGCTTTTTTTGTGTGCCTCCCCCCTTTATTTTTTCGGCGGACACTTTTGCATTTTCGGCGGAACAAAAAAAAAATTCCGCGGAAATCCGCCGTTCGGCGGACAATTCCCATGCCTGCAGTAAAGAAAAAGTAGTCAAATTTGGGTTGAAAACATATAAATTTCAAATTTTAGAAATAAATTTTCATTTAATTAATACTTACCCAACTCACAAATAGCAATTAACTCTAGTTCAGTGCTGGTAACGCTGTACGCGTCCCCTTGGTAACAAGGAAGGCGCCTCTAAAAAAAGAGTGACAGAGACCCGTAAGGGTGTCAAAGCCAGCCCGGAAACGAGGCCCCTTCCGTATGCGTGCGCATAAGCCGCCAACTTATCATTCGAAACGAAGCCCAACTCACTCTTTTTTAGACCCCAGTACCAACCACAGCGGGGAGGTGGGAGGGAATAAACGTTGTGAGTTGGGTAAGTATTAATTAAATGAAAATTTATTTCTAAAATTTGAAATTAAATTACATCCTTTACCCAACTCACAAATAGCAGATTGCTACTATAGGTGGCGGGACTTACCAAAATTCAATGAAGAATGACTTGCCCTGCGGCTACCATGGCAGGTAGCGCAAAACTGCCATCCTGACGCAGAGAGGAGATGTCCCTGAGGTAATAGTTCACGAAAACATCCTCAGATCTCCAATAGGCTGCCTCCAAAACTTCGGCCAAGCGGCCTGAACGGAGCACAGCCACCGAGGAGGCCCACGCCCTAGCCTCATGAGTCCTTGCTGAAGTCATGGGAAGAACAGCCCTAACTTCGCCAGACTGAATATGCCACCAGGCGTAAGCATGCCTGATCAAAGTGGAGACCCACTTGGTTAAAGTCACTTTCGCGATGTCTTTACTCCTTGCCGTATTAAGCGAAATGAAAAGCAATTTTTGACTTTCAGAACGAATGGACTGAGTTCGAGACAGGTAACTGCTAAGCGTTCTAACCGGACAGTTAACGATGTCTGGGTCTCCAGGAGCAAGAATGTTGCTCAAGGCAGGAATGTTAATGACAGGCGAAATATGGCCCGGTTTCTGATTTTTAGCTAAAAACTCTGGCCTGAATTTGAGCGAAATAGAACCATCTTTTTCGGTTGAGATATCCTTAGCTAAGCCGGAAAAGGCATGAACTTCACTACCTCTACGAGATGTAGCAAGCAAAGTAAGAAAAACTGCCTTGCGCGTCAGATTAACCAAACTGGCTGAATGAATAGGTTCGAACTCGTTAGAAGCCAAGTAACGCAAAACAAGTAACAAATCCCAGGCAGGGAGAGGAGATTTCTCACGCGCGGCCTTAAGAGAGGCACCCTTAATAACGCTGGAGATGACCCCCTCAAGAAAAATCTTATGACCCAGTTGTCGTAACGTTGAAGAAATAGCGGACCTTCGCACACGAAGGGAAGATGCTGACCCCCCCTGCCCTGCTAGCCAAGCCAAATGATTGGCTACCTGCATAGACCTAGGTGCCAAGGGCTTAACTCTGTTCAGCTCACACCATTTAACCCAGGAGGCCCAGTGAGACGAGTAGACCGAACTGGTCGATTTCCTATGAGCATGATTCACAAAGTCTACCGTGGCCGAAGAGGCCCCTGCCTTAAGCAAAGAGCTTCTGACAGTATCCAACCGTGAAGGTTTAACGCCTGAGGGTTCTCGTGATGAATGCCTGACCTGGGTTGCAAGAGTTCTCCCTTTCTTACTGCGATGGGGATAGGCGGTCGAACCGCCAGTCGCAGCAAGTCCGGGAACCAGTGCTGGCTTGGCCAAAATGGGGCAACCAGAACCAGCGCTGGTCTCTCCAAGTCGACCTTCCTGAGAACTTTGCCCAACAGACAAAACGGAGGGAAGGCGTAAGCTGTCAGATTGGACCAGTCCATTTCCAGAGCGTTCACGCCCCACGCCAGAGGATCCGGGAAGGGGGAAACAAACAGAGGAAGCCTCGCTGAATAACGAGTCGCAAACAAGTCGATTTGCGGCTTCTGTATCTGTACCCAAAGTCGGTGCAGGGACTGATGAGACAGGGTCCACTCTGAATGGACCACCTTGTCCCCCCTGCTCAGTGCGTCCGCCAGGACGTTCAAGCTTCCCTTCAGAAAGATGGCTGACAGCAGAATGTGATGCGAAACGCACCACTTTAGGATGAGGCACGCCCTGTCTGAGAGACTGCGGGATCTCGTTCCGCCCTGCCTGTTCACATAAGCCGCAACTGTCATGTTGTCGGTGTGCAGTCTGACATGACTGTTCTGAACGAAAGGCAGAAAAGCTTGGAGCGCCAACGAAACAGCCTCCAACTCCAGCGCGTTGATGTGACGTGAAGGTTGAGACAAGTCCCACACCCCCGACGCCACATGCTCCCCCAGGTGAGCCCCCCACCCCATCAGAGAAGCATCGGTGAAGAGCTCGTTCTCTGGAGACGGGCAAACTATCGGAACTCCCTGTAAAACCCAGGGGAGGAGCCAGACCTGCGTGGTCTCGAAAAACCAGGTCTCCAGCGAAACCTGAGTGTCCCAACCCTGGGTTGACTGATCCCACCGAGACTGAAGGGCAGCCTGAAAAGGCCTTTTGTGCACCCTGCCCAGTGGGATAAGAGTAGCCATAGACTCCATCTGGCCAAGTACCGATGTCAAAACCCGTACACTGGCCAGATTCTCTCCGTGAAGCGCACGAAGCAAGTCTTGAAGCTTGGACACCCTCTTCTGAGACGGGCGGACAGTCCAACTGAGAGTGTCGAACTCCATCCCTAAGTAAGTGAAATTCTGTGATGGAATCAGTTCCGACTTGCCCAGGTTTACGGAGAATCCGAGCTGAGCGGCCTGCCTGAGGACCTTGCAAGTATGAACATGGCACAGATCCCTGTCCTGATTGAGGATCAGCCAGTCGTCCAAGTAGGCTCGCAGACGAATGCCCTCCTTTCTCAGCAGAGAGCAAAGTTGTCGCACCACGATGGTGAAGATCCATGGTGCGAGAGAAAGGCCAAACGGGAGAGCCCTGAACTGATATGCCTTTTCGCCCCAGCGGAAGCGCAACCACTTTCTGTCTGTTACATGCATCAAGACATGAAAGTATGCATCTGTGAGGTCCACTGAGGTCGCCCAATCGCCTGGGCGAAGTGCCTCTCGCACAGAGGTCGGCGTCTCCATAGTGAACTTCACAGTTCGGAGATACTTGTTCAGAGTAGATAGATCCAGCACCGGTCTCCAAGCCCCCGAGGCTTTTGGCACAACGAAAAGTCTGCCGTAAAACCCCGGGGACCGAAGGTCCAATACCTCCTCTATCGCCCCTTTCAAGAGCAGAGCTGAAACCTCTCCTTGAACTGCGGCTCTCGCCTCTGGATCTCTTGGAGGTTTGCATGGCGGGATTATCCTGGTCAGAGGTGCTTTTTCTCCTGACCAGAGAAGTCGGAACCCCGAACGAACTATCCCAGTAACCCACTTGCTGTCCACCAGCTGCAGCCAGGAAGTGAGGGCCCTGGACGGGCCGCCCGCTACAACCAGTGCGGGGGCTACCGGGATAGCCTGCTCGGGGGAGCTTCATTGGGGGTGAGGCTTACGCCCCGACCCCCTAGAGGCACCAAAAGATTGGCCCCTCTTCGGGTACGGAGCACCGCGACCCCTACTCGAAGAAGCAAAGGATTGTTTGTGAGTCTTGCCACCACCAGACGAAGCAGTCTGAGGCTTGGCAGAGGACTGTGATTGCGTGTGTGGTTTGTTCTGGGGCTTCGAAAACCCGTGAGAAGCGAGACGGGCTATAGCTAGGTCCCTAGCGTCCTGGGTCTCCCTCTGTAGCGCATCAAGAGATGCCTGACCCAACAGGGACCCTTCCGAGAAAGGAGAAACCTTTAAACTCTCGATCGTGGATTTGTTGGTAATCCTAGAACCTGTCAAGAACGCTGTCCTTCTTGAATGCACGGCATGCGCATAAAGGTTAGCGGAGATCACCATCTGTTCTCTAGTGACCTTCGCCAGCGTGGCAAAAAGAGTACTCACATCAAGTGCAGACGCTTCAAAACGAAATTCAAACGGGTCCAACGACGAAGCAATAGACCTAGAAAGGGCCCGCTGCAACGATTCTGACACTGAGGCCAGCTCAAGCTGAGCTCTCCCTGCTTCCTCCAAAGCCAAAAGAGAGGCTTCGGAATACGGGACAACCCTGTTGTTGCCGTAGCCATCCTCCCTCAAAGAAGCCAATTCCGGGGAAACCGGAAGCACAGTAGCGGGCAAAGCAAACGTCTCGACCAAACTGATAGGACGAGGGGTGAGCCTAAGTTTCTGAATCCCAGACACAGCCCTCTCCCCCGCTTTAGCCAACCAAGGCAACACATCCTCTGGTGCCTCTCCGTGTTGAGCCAACAACGGCACCGCAGGAGTATTCCTTCCCTTGAACACATGTGCCAAGACATAAGCAACCGATGACGACTCCCGAAACCGGAACTGATCCTTCGGACTCTTGGAGGACCGAAAATCGTCAAAGGCGGACAGCGGTGGTGGAAGTCTCTGCTTGCTTCGCACCACCCCTTCCGGAAAGTACTTAAAAGCCGTCTCAGCTGCCGACGACACTGCGCTCGACAGCTTAAACGGCACATTAAGTTGGGTGTCATCCACAGCCGTGGAAGCACCCTCATCCATCTCTTCAGCCTGCTCGCCATCGCAGTCAGGCAGGTGAACCCCAGAGAGACTCTCCTGGTCAGCTCCGGAGACACCATCATCTTCCTGCCCCCAGGGCGGAAGGGGAAATGATCGACCCGACTCTGAGTGAGAGTGGTATGACAAATCCCTACGAACAACAGGGCTCCTAGCCTCTACCGAAAGCGCTCGATGCGGATTAACGGCGGGGGTTTCGGTGCTTTCGCCGCGAACACGGTCTACTCGCTCCTGTTTTCGCACACCACTGGCACCGGAGAACCCGGCACCATGTGGTGAGGACATACCTTCAAAGAGCCCATGCTCAGACAACGAGGGCACAAGACGTCCATCGCCCTGCTGCGACGCATGAACCTCAGCCCGGACCACCGAAGTAGCAGCCACAGCTGCACCTGCGAGAGAGGAAGCTGAAACGGAAGAACGTAACTCTGCTTTCGTCGCCGTCAAATCTGCGGCCAAAGTCGAAACCTGTGAACTAATAGTCAGAAGCAAAGACGCAATATCGGAGGGCAAAAACCCTGAATCGCCAGGGGCCCCCGACAACAAAGCATGTTTATCCACATTCGAAACATTTTTGTCACAAGGCGTGACCTTGTCCTTTTCAACGGACAAAATGGCGGACGAAGTTTTGTCAACAACTTTCGGACATTTATCCATCCCCGACCCAGAAGAAGAAGCGGCCTTTCCAGCACTCTCCCTTCTAGAAGAAGACTTAGACGAAGCTAAACTAGCAGTAGGAGAAGTAGTAGCCGAAGCCTGTCTCGAACTAGTCTTAGGCTTGACGCTATCCGCCATGGTAAAGCAAACTCACGAAAAAATATTTCTTCAAGAAAATTTCATAAGTTCACAAACATGCGACAAAATGTCGCCAAAGTTACAAAAACAAGAAATCTCTCACCCAATAACGGCAAGGATGCAGACCCAGCTAGGCGGCAGACCAAGGGGTAGAAGCCAAAGTCAGAAGACCAAGCAACAAGACTGAAAACAGTCGGAGCGTACAGTAAAGCGACCAGTCCTGTTGGGCGCTGAGTTGAGAATGATAAGTTGGCGGCTTATGCGCACGCATACGGAAGGGGCCTCGTTTCCGGGCTGGCTTTGACACCCTTACGGGTCTCTGTCACTCTTTTTTTAGAGGCGCCTTCCTTGTTACCAAGGGGACGCGTACAGCGTTACCAGCACTGAACTAGAGTTAATTGCTATTTGTGAGTTGGGTAAAGGATGTAATTTAATGTATTCCGTGAGACATAATACACATACAGCATATAGTTGATTTGATGGAAACTGATGGTTATATTCCTTTCATGAAGTAGGTCACCCCCCTCTGGGACAGTAATCTGAGTGTGACCCACATATATAAGCACACATGGATGAACTGAACACACACACACACACACACACACACACACACACACACACACACACACACACACATATGCACAAAAGGATGCACAGAGCATGCATGCACACACACAAACACACATATGCATGCACGAACATATGCAAGGACAAACACACACGTACACACCCTTCCAAACTGCACACCAAACTTAAATTCAGCTCAATGAAGGGGGGGGGGGGGGGGGGTTAATGAAACAAAAGGGACAAGACGTACAATTTGCTGTCATGATTAGAAACGGTTAAATCCAACACCTACCGTCCAGAGCTGGTGACGACAATGATGGAAGAAGCCCTGCTGTGATTGGCCGCCTCCACAGCGGCGATGGCGGTGGAGTGGGTACTGTCGGCCGGCATCGGGGTCAGTAGTCGCAGCTGTCGGTACAAATGATAATGCGGCACTGCCATCTCTGCCTCCCGTGCCACCTGTCATGTCATGACATGGCGTTGATATAAATCATGTCATCAACGTGTTACACTGTCAGTGAAATTTATCTGCACAAAACAGAGGGTGTGCTAGCTCTGTGGTTATGCCTCCACCGTCTGATGTTCATGTCATATTTTTGTATGAGTAGTGTGAACCTCGAGATGTCGATGTAAAAGAAAAACGTTGCAAGAAGAGTCGAATGCTCACAGCACAGATCTATGATGAACAAGACAGTTGTAACAAGAGTGAACGCTTTCAGCACAGACACTTGCAGAACAGACAGAAAAGTTGTATTCAGAGTGAACGCTTACAGCACAGACATTTGCAAAACAGACAGAAAAGTTGTAATAAGATTGAACGCTTGCAGCACAGACACTTGCAGAACAGACAGAAAAGTTGTAATAAGATTGAACGCTTGCAGCACAGACACTTGCAGAACAGACAGAAAAGTTGTAATAAAAGTGAACGCTTACAGCACAGACACTTGCAGAACAGACAGAAAAGTTGTATTCAGAGTGAACGCTTACAGCACAGACACTTGCAGAACAGACAGAAAAGTTGTAATAAGATTGAACGCTTACAGCACAGACACTTGCAGCACAGACAGAAAAATTGTATTCAGAGTGAACGCTTACAGCACAGACATTTGCAAAACAGACAGAAAAGTTGTATTCAGAGTGAACGCTTACAGCACAGACTTGCAGAACAGACAGAAAAGTTGTATTCAGAGTGAACGCTTACAGCACAGACATTTGCAAAACAGACAGAAAAGTTGTAATAAGATTGAACGCTTACAGCACAGACTTGCAGAACAGACAGAAAAGTTGTATTCAGAGTGAACGCTTACAGCACAGACATTTGCAGAACAGACAGAAAAGTTGTAATAAGAGTGAATGCTTACAGCACAGACACTAGCTTGCAAAACAGACAGAAAAGTTGTAATAAAAGTGAACGCTTACAGCACAGACACTTGCAGCACAGACAGAAAAATTGTATTCAGAGTGAACGCTTACAGCACAGACATTTGCAAAACAGACAGAAAAGTTGTAATAAAAGTGAACGCTTACAGCACAGACACTTGCAGCACAGACAGAAAAATTGTATTCAGAGTGAACGCTTACAGCACAGACACTTGCAGAACAGACAGAAAAGTTGTATTCAGAGTGAACGCTTACAGCACAGACATTTGCAAAACAGACAGAAAAGTTGTATTCAGAGTGAACGCTTACAGCACAGACACTTGCAGAACAGACAGAAAAGTTGTAATAAGATTGAACGCTTACAGCACAGACTTGCAGAACAGACAGAAAAGTTGTATTCAGAGTGAACGCTTACAGCACAGACATTTGCAAAACAGACAGAAAAGTTGTAATAAGATTGAACGCTTACAGCACAGACTTGCAGAACAGACAGAAAAGTTGTATTCAGAGTGAACGCTTACAGCACAGACTTGCAGAACAGACAGAAAAGTTGTATTCAGAGTGAACGTTTACAGCACAGACATTTGCAGAACACAGAACGGTTCCTATAAAAGCAACACAGAATTCAATGCAACAGAAAAAAGTTCCAATAAAGTTGTTTATATTGAAGTGTTTAGATGTTACTATGTGTTCATGCAGCCACAATGTCATTTCTCTTTTGATATAAGAAAGTATTATTGTATTGTATTGCATTTTAATGCTTACAGCACAAATGACTTGCAGAGCCTTGACGGGAGCTTTCCCCATGGCGGTCTCCCGTGACAACATGACGCAGTCGGCACCGTCCAGGATGGCGTTGGCTACATCACTGGCCTCCGCTCGCGTCGGTCGAGGATTCAGACTCATGCTCTCCAGCATCTGGGGAAAATAAAAATATGATTTAAAAAAAACCATTGGTCACCCTGTATGTTCTTATTCATAGTTAATTTGTAAAGCATAGATTACTTTGGTTCGCGCTATTTCACCTGTCATTATTATTATCATAATTACTTTTCAAAAGCTCCGTAGCCAGCACAGCATTCAGAATGTGACTGTCCTGTGATGTCATAAAATGATAGATCATGTGATTTTATCAATGACGTAAAGAGTGCTAAAACAGTTGTGTCCTGGACAGAATCGATGCACGTACGAGTTTCTGGCATCAGGTTGCCAAGACACCGAGCTTTCAAGATGTTCCCTCTAATTTGGAAAAACTGTGTTTTTTTCAGCAAAGCAGTACTGGGATAAACAACAAAAGCTGTTGATAGTGATACTGTAAGACGGGCGCTGTGGCGGGGTGGTAAGACGTCGGCCTCTTAATCGCAAGGTCAAGGGTTCGAATCCCGGCCGCGGCCGCTTGGTGGGTTAAGTGTGGAGATTTTTCCAATCTCCCAGGTCAACTTATGTGCAGACCTGCTTAGTGGCTTGTCCCCCTTCGTGTGTACACGCAAGCACAAGACCAGGTGCGCACGGAAAAGATCTTGTAATCCATGTCAGAGTTCTGTGGGTTATAGAAACACGAAAATACCCAGCATGCTTCCCCCGAAAGCGGCATATGGCTGCCTAAATGGCGGGGTAAAAACGGTCATACACATAAAATTCCACTCGTGCAAAAACACGAGTGTACGTGGGAGTTTCAGCCCACGAAAGCAGAAGAAGAAGTGATACTGTATGGTCTCAATAGTCATTAAGGAGCTCATGCCACAACCATACAAGCAAAACAAACATTTATATATTACTGTGACTTTTCAGAACACCAGTGTTTTTAAAAGCAAAAGTCTCCAGTGTTCAGATAATAAATTAGCTAGGACAACACGCCCATGTAGGAAAGAAAAACAAATCAGGTAGTAGTTATAATTAACACCATGATTGTCCAGGGGATATAGCAGCCTTCATTTCCTTGAATTAATTGGTTTCAAAGAAAATACTGTTATTAGGCCACAAAAAAAAATAGGTGTGGTTAAAGCCACATGTACTCAATGACTATACACGCTAATTGCTTTACCAACAGCTGGAGACAGACTAAATTAAGTTCCCTGCAAAATATTGTGGTCTAGGACCCCTTAAATGTTGAGATATTTGAATTTTCATTTTGATCTGGATCGTCCTATTTATAGATTTGGCAACACATGTAACGTTGATGCAAGGGAGAGAACACCGCAGCTTTGTTGACATCCTCACTTTTTCAGAGGCTAGAACAAGCTGTAATGCATGTATTATGGTCCGCGCATGGTGACGTATCGTCATTATATGGTCTTATGGTGCGTTTGACATCGATTGTGGGCAAACTACACTTTGTAAACACGGGAGTGCGTTAGTATGCCTTTAAGGTAACATAGCCAAAAAAAATAGGGTAGGAAGGTAGGCAATCACTTTTTTTGTTTTTTACTTTTTTTCTAATGTGTACAAATTAAACCTACTTGACAGGGAAATAAGTGTGCGACTCGAGCGCTTTCGCTTTCATTGCGTTTTCTGCACTGGTTTTTGTTTTGTTTTTTGTTGTTGACAAATGTAATAAAAAGTTATAGGGACGGCCCCTAAAAATCGGGTAGGTCGGGTTACCGTAACCACACCTATTTTTTTTTAGGCCTTAGCATTATAAGAAAAGAAAAACATTAAAAATACACACACACAAAAACAGTTATACAAACAAACAAACCTAAAAAGTGGATCAAATAACAGAGGGACACAAACTCTCCAAATATTGATCAACGTAAGTGATCAGGGCTTAATATAGGCACAATTAAGTCTGGCCTCTTGGCACCTGATATAATAAGAAGCATTAAATAAACAATGCAAGCTATTAGTTCAACTTTCATTCTAGAAAAAAAGTCTCTCCTTTTTTAAACAAAAGCACTTTTGGGAATAACAACAGTCTGAAGCTCCTACCTGAGCAGCCCAGATGACTGGCTTGCCTCAGAGCAGCGTTGGCGCGACCAATCAGATTCTTCTGAGCTAAGTTAACTTTCATTTAAAAAAAAAAAGTCTTAATCCTTTTTAAACAGAAGCGTTTTGGGGATAACAACAGTCTGAAGCTCCAACCTGAGCAGCGCAGATGACTGGCTTGCCAGCAGCGTTGGAGCGACCAATCAGATTCTTCTGAGCAAGGAACACTTTCTCTGGTGGCAGGTCCATCCCAAGGTCACCCCTGGCAACCATGATGCCGTCAGCAACCATCAAGATGGAGTCAAAACTGAAAACCATTGAGCAAGAATATACCAACATATTTTCTATTGTTTAAAAAGAACAAAGGGGATAACAGACTTCGATGATGACACATTTTTGTGACCTCCACCTCCTCCTCCCAAAAAACACACCCAACAACACTTTCTTTCTTTATTTTGGTGTTTAACGTCGTTTTCAACCGTTCAAGGTTATATCGCGACGGGGAAAGGGGGGGGGGGGGATGGGATAGAGCCACTTGTTAATTGTTTCTTGTTCACAAAAGCACTAATCAAAATATTGCTCCAGGGGCTTGCAACGTAGTACAATGTATTACCTTACTGGGAGAATGCAAGTTTCCAGTACAAAGGACTTAACATTTCTTACATACTGCTTGACTAAAATCTTTACAAACATTGACTATATTCTATACAAGAAACACTTAACAAGGGTAAAAGGAGAAACAGAATCCGTTAGTCGCCTCTTACGACATGCTGAGGAGCATCGGGTAAATTCTTCCCCCTAACCCGCTGGGGGTACCCAACAACACCCAAAACAACGACTATGGTGGATAAAACTCTTTCACATAAACAAAATTGCAATCCTTTTTAATCGCAGTCTTACAAGTTTCAGGAAAGTTTTCATATTATTAGCGCATAGGATTAATAGTTACAGTCCTTAGGCCCCCGCCAAAAAAGTTGTATGTTTCTGGTAACATGGCTAAAAACAAGAGGCGAAGCCATCAAGGCTCACGTAAGAAATCGACAAACAGTAACACAAACTCAATCACTCCGTCACACACACACACACACACACACACACACACACACACACACACACACACACACCCACATGTCCACACACGCACACACACACACACACACACACACACACATACACACACACACACACACACACACTGTGCAACTGTGCAAGAAAGCGAGACACTAGATCTAGATCTGTCTGTCTGCATGTAGCCTACTTACAAGGACACGACTGCCAACTAGTCTCGGCGCGCTCAAAATAATAATGACCGAGACTTTCAGTACTTCCTTCGCGTGACGTCTAACCCTCTTACGTCATAATGTGACGTCAATGTAATGTGACGTCTTCAAATGTTAGAGTTTCTACCACAGACATACACACGCACAGACGCACGCACGCACGCACGCACAGACAGACAAAGTTACGATCGCATAGGCTACACTTACGTGAGCCAAAAATAGGGTAGGGATTTTTTTAATATTTTTTTGGGGGGGGGTCAGGGTAGAAAATAACTATACAGCGACGCAAAGAGACTGGATTTACTATACAAAGAGAAAGACAACACATTACAAAACAAATGAGACAAAAGGGAGGCGGGGTTATCCCCCTTGTGTCGTCTGCCGTCTGTTACTCTCGTTTTGATGCTTTTTAAAAAATTTTTTTTTTTTACAAATGAAATAAAAAAAAGTCTAGGGTCGGCGGGAAAAAACTAGGTAGGGTCGAGTGACCAGAAACATACAACTTTTTTTTGTTGGCCTTATGCGTCTTTTAATAACAGCTACGCGCGGCTGGGATTCGAACCCATGACCTTCCGGCATCTTATCTACAATGACACTGTGCCCGTCGATGGAGGCTTTAAAAGGGGGGTTAACTCCACTGTCAGAGGTGGGACTCTCTTGTGATGAAAAACGAGTAAAATCCCTTTTTTCTAGGGGGGTTCATGCTCCCCCCCCCCCCCCCCCCCGACATTTTTTTTTAAATGGTACATTAAAATCTGTGCAATCTGGTGCATTCTCAGACTAAAATTCAACTCGTTTTGATCAGGTAAAAAAGACATTCTCCTCACTCCCTCCCTCCCCCCCATCCATAATCCAATACTGGAAATAGTATGATCCAAGTGACGTCCCAATGCATTGAAGCTCAAAATGACTATTAGTTATCAGGAGTTTTCAGTCAGTTAACTTTCAAGCCTCCAGTGTTCTGTTCCATCTTCACTTCTCTCCATATCATTCAGTCAACAAGTTATAGATACTGTGATGAAATGGGATGCGGGATAATAGATTACCCCAGCGGAAATCGTAAGTTGTGTCCGCGGAAATCCGCGGAAAAGTCCCACCCCTGACTGTATCAGTCGTGGGCGACTTACTTCTTGATGCCAGCGTAGTTCTCAATGTTGGCCACGATCCTCATGTTGTCTCCCTTGTCGCCCAGCATGGTTCGAATCTCCTCCACAACATCAGAGGACCACACCCATGCGGCAAAGATCATGTCCACCTGTGAGCAATCAATACATCCAAAAAATCATAAACTCTGCACTAAAGTTATTGCACTCATTTTCATTTCCACACCCCAACTAAAACATTAATTCCTGTGTCATTTCATTCAAAGTGTATTATGCCATTAAAGGCCCTCCATTTGGCTATCTGGCACACTTTTTGGATCAAAGATTTCTGTTATAGGTGTCACGTGACTGCCACGCAAGTAAGGGTACCCCCAAAATTGACCTGACAAAAACGTCAGGTACCAATCAAAAAAGAATTGACAAAAATTCTGAAAAGGCGCAACTTAGCAACTTTTACATACGAGGAGAAAGCCAAATCGATTATCTATCCAACACAAATTGTTTTGTTTTGCTTATCTTGCATATCTCGTGTGTTATGTCATTTCTACTGACGCAGGTGTGGAGCGCATGAGCAGTAGAAAACGCGAGGTTTTTGCGTCCATTTTGAAGGGTACCATGACAAAAAGCGCTGTATTTCAGCAATGACTGAATCAATTGCTTTGAAACTTTCAGGATCTCAAGTCTATATACGAGACATAACCTTTGTGTTGTTGCTGCAAGAGTGTGTTACTAAGCATTGTGGATACACAAAAATTATCGAAGCACATAAGGATTTCGTCTGTTATCGTACCTGGGATCAACGCATTGAAGCAAAACCTTTCTTTTCGCAATTTGCTGACAATATATCAAAGTGAAAATTACAATATAAACGTGACATTTCAGCGTAGCGATAGGGGCGGATATTTTGATGAGAACAACTATAATTCACCTTGCCTTCGATTGGGCGTATTATACTTGGTTGTTCTCGTCGAAATATCCACCCCTATCGCTACGCTGAAAACACAATAGCTGTTATGATTGCTCTCTCTCTCTCTTACATGTGCTCTAAAGCAAAGTTGATGATGATCTTGTCATTACCCTCGTTAATCCAAATTGTTTACCGTAATATCGTTATACAGTGGATTCCCCCTTTTAAGACCCCCATTTTAAGACTCCCTCCTTTTTAAGACCTGATTTTCTCAGATTTCTGGAGGTCTTAACCCCTTCACTGCCCACCCCGTATGTAATACGTGGTCATTTTCGGTTTGTCGTACGCCCATAACCGTATCTCGTACGTGGGATTTGTGTCAACAACATTTCAGGACATTTCTGAAAACTAAATGGGAGGTAACCACTGTCCAAGTACTTGTAGGGGTTCTAAACACAGTTCTTTCCCATAGACCGTTCGGATAAGTTACTACCACGTGTTGAAAACTGTGTTAGAAATGTGGAACCGACTATAGCATTCAGCCGCCATTCACAATGGCGGCCAAAAGTCGGACCTCAACTTGTAGACCTGTTTTCAAGCGATACAGTGTTCTGGAAGCTCTACAAGAAGTGATTTATGGATTACCACACAGAAGAATACTTTTATGGGCTGTAATGTGAGTACCTGATGTTTGACACCAGTTTTAGCAGTGTTTTGTGTGGTTTTACGTGCTGCAATGTGTGTGTGTGTAAGTCCGGAAACTGTAATTTTTGACAAAAATGGTCATTATATCAATTTTTACTATAACAATCACAAACAAAGTCCAATGATCATGTCATCCTATAATAGCCAAGGGTATAAGCAAAACACATGCCAAAGATCTAAGAGATATCTCAATAAATGATCGAGCAGTGAACAGATTAGTGAACCTACCGAAGAAAGCGAAATTTTGCCCTGGCACACAGCAATACCAAAATGCTGTTATACTGTGGCAGCGAAGAGGTTAAAAGGGGGGTTCCTTAGAAGAACAACTGTAATTCACCTTGCCTTCGATTGGGCGTATTATACTTAGTTGTTCTCGTCGAAATATCGACCCTATGACGCTACGCGAAAACACAATAGCTGTTATGATTGCTCTCTCTCTCTCTCTCTCTTACATTGTGCTCCATAGCAAAGTTGATGATGGTCTTGTCGGTGTCGGTCAGCTGGTTGACGGGGGCGGGCACCATCTTGGGGATGTGTACGTGACACAGGTTACCGGCCGCACCCCAAGTGTCCACCTCCGCTCTCACACGGCCCTCGGCCACTGGAGAATTTAAATAAAAAATAAAAATTAGGTATCAATTGAACACTCAAATCGCTTGGTAATTTTGAATAGAAATTGAAAAATAGATTAATGTCAAAAGCAAAAATGATGAAGAATTACGTCATGAGTACGGGATGTATCATCCTTTGGTCAGTGTGTCTTTGCTGCTTTTATACACACCAACGTGTATATCTCATATATAATCACACACACCACAGGTTAAAAATACTCACAAACACTTACATTTCTCTTTGACCTTGAGGGAAAGAAGACAGACACAAGACGCTCGCGCGCGGCGCTCTCTCTCTCTCTCTCTCATATGATCACACCCATAACAATCAATCAATCAATCAATATGAGGCTTATATCGCGCGTATTCCGTGGGTACAGTTCTAAGCGCAGGGAATTATCTTATTTTATTTTTATTTTTTATGCAATTTATATCGCGCACATATTCAAGGCGCAGGGATTTATTTATGCCGTGTGAGATGGAATTTTTTTACACAATACATCACGCATTCACATCGGCCAGCAGATCGCAGCCATTTTGGCGCATATCCTACTTTTCACGGCCTATTATTCCAAGTCACACGGGTATTTTGGTGGACATTTTTATCTATGCCTATACAATTTTGCCAGGAAAGACCCTTTTGTCAATCGTGGGATCTTTAACGTGCACACCCCAATGTAGTGTACAACGAAGGGACCTCGGTTTTTCGTCTCATCCGAAAGACTAGCACTTGAACCCACCACCTAGGTTAGGAAAGGGGGGAGAAAATTGCTAACGCCCTGACCCAGGATCGAACTCGCAACCTCTCGCTTCCGAGCGCAAGTGCGTTACCACTCGGCCACCCAGTCTCCACAAACAACAATGCTCACAAACACTTACATTTCTTCTTGACCTTGATGGACAGATTGAAGGCTGTCGCCGATCAATACTGTCTCTCTCTCTTTCATTCTCTCTTATTAGCAAGATCTAGATCAGCACTTTTCAGGACGTGTACGGGAACGTGTACGGGTAACGTCATCAAATCTAGTTTTTACGTCACGCGTTTGCCAAGATCTGCAGTCTTGGTGGGAGCAAAACAACGTAATTATGCATTTGGAACATTGGAGAAAAAAGCGAGTCATGGGTGATGCAATATCTACACGTACAGGTCTTTGCTACACGTTCGACCATCTAGAACACTGTATTATCCCACACAACACGTTTAAAACCTGAGACTCTTACATTTCTCCTTGACCTCGAGGGACAGATTGAAGGCTGTCGCCGATCAAGACTGTCTCTCTCTCTTTCATTCTCTCTTATTATCACACACAACACACGTTCAAAACCCCGAGACTCTTACATTTCTCCTTGACCTTGAGTGAGAGAAGGCCGTCGCCGACCAGGACGGTGTGGCCGGGCTCGGCTTGCTGCAAGAAGTACGCGCTGTTGACGTACATTGTTGACTTGTCGCACTTGTCTTGCAACGACACCTCATTGGTTAGAATCACTTCTTCCCCCTTCTTGAACACCACCTCCGTTCCCAGCTCCTGAAACAGAGTGACATAATTATACCCAATATTGACGGACTGTGTGATGATATCTTCTGCTATGGTCTGTTGAGACAGTGATATCAAAATCGAGACCGGAGGTCGAGATTTTAATATCACTGTCGAAACAGACCAATAGCAGAAGATATCATCACACAGTCAGTCAATGTTAGATATATTGCTAATTCTCTGGACATTTTGTATTTACTGTAAAGAAATTACATAAGTATTTGTCTCAGTTTTGGCTGTTCCATATCCCTCCCTCTGATTATTATTTCTTTTTGTTCACTCTTTTCTTGTACTTTTCAGCATTTTAAAATGTCTTTCCTTTCAAAAAGTCTTTAGTCACTTGCTCAACTAAATTCTGGGATAATTACATTTTCATACATATTTGTTTGTTTTTAAATGTAGGTGTTTTTGTTTTTGAAGTGGGGAAGCAATAAAGAGGTCGTCGATATCAAAACTGATATCGACGGAAATGTCGTCGATATCACTTTTGCACTGAGCTCAGTTTTGCCCAATTGACCAATGGAAATCCATGTAACATATGAAATAGCAATATTGCAGTTTATATTCATTTTTAGTTTTCATAACAGTGGAATCCCCGACCCCCTTCTTAAAAACACAACCTCTGTTCCCAGCTCCGGAAACAGAGTGACATGCAGTTTACTTTTATTTTTTGTTTTCATTTCAGTGAAACCCCCGTCTAAGACTTTTTTTTTTTTAACACATTCTACCCCACATATGTTGACCAAGTTCTTATTTTTAGCCGAGACCAGCTGTGCTGCAGCAGGTCACTCAGAATTGTAGTAACTGTGTATCAACACGTTGGAATGCAGGCGTTAGATGGACGTTACAGGAAGCGACTGAAGCTAACAATCTGAGCGGATATATCCGTACTTGGTCAGATAGAGCCATATGAGTGGGTACGGATATATCCGTACCTGGGAGACAATGAGTTAAAGAACTTCATTATTTGCCTATATGCTTCGCTGGAGGCAAAGGGCCTCAGGATGAGTAACTCTGTTATCCAATTTACTTGTCCTTGCTCCATGTCAGCAAGTTGTATTTTTGTCTGCCATAAGTGTCGGTGATAAGCAATAAAAATGTTGCATAACTTGCATCACCCCAGTGAGGCGACGTCACGTAAAGTATTTATCGTTTTGAGGGATTCTTGGCAAAGATTAAAACACTTGTCTAACTCAGGTGTACCAGCTATCTACTGTCTGAAGTCGCTGCATAACTGCATTGTGCAAAAATTCATAGTTAAAAATTATTGAACTGCATTCGTGTTTGAAAAATAACCCGAGGCGACAGCAATTGCACCCCGATTGCTGAGAATTGGGTGTCTTGCGTACTTTCTGATCTCTCAACTGTGCTAAAAATAGCTCTTGCAGGGACTTAAGTTAGACACAACTGCATGTACGTTCCTGAACCTCTTTTGTAAAAGATCGTATAACATGTCATGATCTACAACTGTTGAAGGAGTCCCAAGTGTTCTCACCGGCAAGAAAGATCCCAGTCTGATGCCCTGTCCTCCCGTCTCCACGGCAATGGCTACCGGTGACGGTGACTTGCTGTTGTGCACCGCGTCTCGGATGTTCTTAATGACCTTGGCATGATACTGTAATAAACAAGGAAGACATTAGTATCACCTTCGCACTACGTTGGTACCAGTGCTATGTGTGGCCCCTCCCATGAGAGGACACCTACCTTAACCTCTACCTAAATATACCTGTCATGACAGGCCACCTGCAATGTAGGGACATGTTTAGCTGCTCCCAAGGGTGTCCTTTCATCACAGGTACCACTGTATATTGTTATTAACAGGTGGAAGAAATCGTTTTAGGACTACAACAACGCATAAACCATCATGTACCACCACACACACGCACAAACACATATAGACACAGTGACTCATACACACATATGAACAAACAGACAGACATACAGACAGACATACAGACACACTCACACACACATGAACAAACACACACACACACACACACACACACACACGCACACACACACACACACACACACACACACACATGATGCTTTTAGAACCATTCAGAAAGCTGCCCCAAAGAAACATGAAGTTCCGTTGCGCTAGTACTCAAAGTATTTTTTTAAGGCTGTGCTAGACAAACTTTAATCTCAGAAAACAAATCAGCTAAACTGAATGCCTTATGAACAAAAGAGGGGGAAAAAGCTCGAATCTGGTTCATCAAAAAGTAACAGCATCAGAATTCTACGCATATTTCAGCACTGTCTGCAATTTTCAGCAAGGAGAATGCGGGCATTATCATCCAGCATTTTTGACGGGCGGTGTGGCGGCGTGGTAAGACGTCGGCCTCTTAATCGGAAGGTCGAGGGTTCGAATCCCGGCCGCGCCAGGTGGGTTAAGGTGGAGATTTTTCCAATCTCCCAGGTCAACTTATGTGCAGACCTGCTTAGTGCCTTATCCCCCTTCGTGTGTACACGCAAGCACAAGACCAAGTGCGCACGGAAAAGATCCTGTAATCAACGTCAGAGTTCAATGGGTTATAGAAACACAAAAATACCCAGCCTGCTTCCCCTGAAAGCGGCGTATGGCTGCCTAAATGGCTTTCGCTTTCATTGCGTTGTCTGCACTCGTTTTCTTGTTTGTTTTGTTTTGTTTTTTGTGACAAATGTAAAAAAAAAGTTATAGGGTTGGCCCCTAAAAATAGGGTAGGTCGGGTTACCGTAACCACACCTATTTTTTTTTTTAGGCCTTATCTCTTGCAAAAATAAAGAAATAACAAGAAGAGCAAACGCTCGATCGAGTCACTTTCGCAGTTCTGAATATTATATGAGGCATCAGATGGACAGGAAGAAATTGCTATTCACAACACAATACAGATGTAAATAATTTGATGTAAAGAATAATCCTATAAAGTTTGAATCAAATCCGATGAATAGTTTCAGAGATATGATATTTCAATTTTTTTCCTTCAAGACATACCTGAGGCCTTGAAAAAGGTCAAAGGTCACCAAAGCAGACGTCAAAGTGTAGAGGTCACTGGGAGTCACGTTCACATAAAATTTGAGCCCGGTCACTTTTATAGTTTCCGAGAAAAGCCCAACGTTAAGTTGTGTGTTGCCGAACAGAAAAGGCTAGTTATCTCCCTTGTTTTTCTGATAACGTTCGTAAAAGGCTACAGATGTAAATACTTTGATGTAAAGAATAATCCTACAAAGTTTCAATCACATCCGATGAACTTTGTCAAAGATATAAAATGTCTAATTTTTCCTTTGACGCTGACCTGTGACCTTGAAAAAGGTCAAAGGTCAACGAAACCATCGTTAAAGTGTAGAGGTCATTGGAGGTCACGACTAAACAAAATATGAGCCGGATCGCTTTGATAGTTTCCGAGAAAAGTCCAACGTTAAGGTGGTGTCTACGGCCGGCCGGCCGGCCGGCCGGACGGCCGGCCGGACAGACTAACACTGACCGATTACATAGAGTCACTTTTTCTCAAGTGACTCAAAAAAGGGACAGATCTGTGTCCATGAGAATCATGACTGCTTATGCAAGAAGAAATGTACCTTCAGTAAAAAAAAATAATTAAAAAAATAATGTCACCTCGAGAGTATTGTGAGCCATGTTGAGACGACAGATGTTCATCCCAGTTTTGATCAACTCTTCCAGAGTTTCAACGTCATCGCATGCTGGCCCTGCACATCATCATCATCGTCGTTTTTGTCATCATCCTCATCATCATCACCATCATCATTATTGTTTTTGTCATCATCATCATCATCATCATCATCATCATCATCATCATCATCATCATCATCGTTGTTGTTGTTGTTGTTGTCATCATTCATCATCATCATCATCAGCAGCAGCCTTTTGTCATATATATTAGTGGATTAATTTACTAAGCTTTTGACTCGCAAAACCAGCAAGAACAATGAATGCAACTCATGACTTTTTTCTGCTCTTTTCTTACTTCGTTTCTTTCTTTATTTATTTGGTGTTTAACGTCGTTTTCAACCACGAAGGTTATATCGCGACGGGGAAAGGGGGGAGATGGGATAGAGCCACTTGTCAATTGTTTCTTGTTCACAAAAGCACTAATCAAAAATTTGCTCCAGGGCCTTGCAACGTAGTACAATATATTACCTTACTGGGAGAATGCAAGTTTCCAGTACAAAGGACTTAACATTTCTAATTTCTTACATACTGCTTGACTAAAATCTTTACAAAAACGGACTATATTCTATACAAAAAACACTTAACAAGGTGTAAAAGGAGAAACAGAATCAGTTAGTCGCCTCTTACGACATGCTGGGGAGCATCGGGTAAATTCTTCCCCCTAACCCACGGGGGGCTTTTCTTACTTAAATTTGCACTTTTTTTTCTCTCATAAAGACCCGTAGGTTAAAGCGATTTCATGAAATGTCTGTAAATTTGTATGTTCTAAACTTACCTTTCTTTTGAACATTTAAGCATGCAGGTGGACAGAAGTAATTCTTCTTCTATATTCATGGGCTAAACTTCCACATATATACACTCGTGTTTCTTGCATGAGTGGGTTTTTACGTGTATGACCGTGTCTACCCCACCATTTAGGCAGCCATATGGTGATTTCTGGGGTTGCATGCTTGGTATTTTTGTGTTTCTAAAACCTATCAAATTCCAAAATGGATTACAGGATCTTTTCCTTGCACACTTGGTGGCAGGATTGCACATAAGTTGACCTCAGAGATCGGAAAAATCTCCAACCTTAACCCATCTGGCGCGCCCGGAATTTGAACTCTCAACTTTTTGCATGGAAAGCCGTCTTATCCACTAGGCTATTGCGCTCGTCATGAAACGAGAGGATGGACACACTTGACGGGCTCAGTGGCATATGTGGATAAGACATCGGCCTCCTAACCGGAAGGTCGTGAGTTCAAATTCAGGCTGCAGCCGACTGGTGGGTTCAGGTTGGAGATTTTTTCGATCTTCCAGGTCATATTATGTGCAGACCTGCTAGTGCCTTATCCCCCTTCGTGCGTACACGCAAGCATAAGACCAAGTGCGCTCGTAAAAGATCATGTAATCCATGTCAGAGTTCGGTGGGTTATAGAAACACAAAAATACCCTGCATGTTTCTTCCGAAAGCGGCGTATGCTGCGTGAATGGCGGGGTAAAAAAAGTCTTACGCGTAAAAACCCACTCGTGCAAAAACATGAGTGAACGTGCGAGTTTCAGCCCATGAACAAAGACGAAGAAGATAGACACACTTGCTCACCTATTGTGCAGATAACGCTGGTCATGCGGAAAGGACGGATGCCATGGTCCACGTCCAGGGAGCAGATCTGAGCAAGGTGCGAGTCAAACCGGCTTAGTTGTCCGGACTGGATCTCTTCTGCAGTCACCGCCATTGTTTACCTGTGAACAGAAAGCAGTTATTGCTAGGCCTGGGAACTCCTGTTTTGCACTTGGATTTTTCTGAAACAAACTTGGTGTATATATTCAGAAAAGGGAGCGTACTCCACACAGCATTTGAACATCCATGATTCAAACATGCTTTGCACGCGTCTGTTGCACAGAGTTAATTAGTAGTTTATCAATACATTAAAAACAAATGCTTCTCTTAATGTTTATTGACAAAAAATTTAAGTATGTGTCAAAATATTGGATCGGCTTCGGGTTGCTCTTGTGAAGGAAAGTAGTCTAGGACTTTTTCTCATCGGTTTTTATTTTCCGCTGACCGTACTGAGCCCCCAGGCTCGGGCACCAGCAGTCACCAGTATCTCACAAAATAGACTTTCCTATTTTTCACCCATCAGTCAGCTTGCCTTCTTAGCTCAGTCGGTAGTGAAATGCGCTAGAGATCATGAGGTCGCCGGTTCGAGCCTTACCATCGTCGGTCCATTTTTATTTTGTCTCTAAAATAAATAATCTGTTTAACTTATTTACCCCCCTTTGCTTTATTTTAAAGCATTTCGGTGATCGAACTGAGATTGCAACAACAAAGCATGCTATGTTCTATTGATAAATGTATTTAATTGTAACGATTAGACCTAATCATATTTTTCTTGAAGAATGTAATCTTACGTCTTTATGTGACGTACGATTGGATGTTCTATTGCTGTGTTGTTACTATAGACGCTTGGTCTGTGTATATATGTATTACCTTTGAAGAAGGCCTGCGGGCCGAAAATTTGGAAACAAAAGATGAGACATTCTGGCTTGGTGTTGAACTTTTTATTCAAATTATTGTGATGTATAAATAAGCTTTAAAAAGTTTTCCAGCTTTCATTGTGTGGAGTGGTGCAGAAGAAAAAGAGTTTCTTGAATTATATATATTATAGCTTCAAATGTCGTGAGAGCTTTTAGTGTATTACTGTGTTGATCGAGTCTTCTCAGCTTTTGCATGATATTCGTTCCACATACATGCTTAGCTTTGCTTCGAAGGTTGCGGGAGCTTGCTTGGAATACCAAAAGAGAGTAAATCGAAAATTTTTAATTAAATTTTGATTTAATATAATATACTTACCCAATTCTTATGAATGCATTGACTTTAGTCCCACATGCTAGATGTCGAAAAAACCTCTCAAATTACCTGCCCTTAGTAGGGTAGTCGCTGCCCTACACGCCACCAGGCGTGAAAGGCAGTAAGGTAAGGTTAGTAGGGTGGTAACCAAGCTAAAAGCGACACCATAGCCGTTGCTATGGCCTGACCTTGCTCGGTTACCCATAACACCCTGCGCACCACGTGAGCGCCCGCATCCGTAATAATCATTCGAGACTATTAATCAAACAAACACCCCAAGGACATAATCCAGCGGGGACGGATGGGAGGGTATTAACTATAAGAATTGGGTAACTATATTATATTAAATCAAAATTTAATTAAAAATTTTCGATTTAATCACATATTCTTACTCCAATTCTTATGAATGCAGATTCCTCCTAAAGGTGGAGGGAACCTACTTATGTCCTTGTAAGAACCTGCCCTGCAGCAACTAAAACCAGCAATGAACTGGAGCCATCTAGCCGCGTGCAGGAGATATCCCGAAGATAGAAACCGATGAACACATCATCTGATCTCCAGTAAGCCGTTTGCAAAGCTTCGCCTAGGCGACCAGAACGCAACACGGCAATAAAAGAAGCACAAAATCTGTACCCGAGCTGTTGGCAAACCTCGCATATGCGAGAGGAACACCACCAGCCAGAGAAGAACACCAGACTCCGGACTCCCGAACGCCTGAGAAGGAATAGAGGGAGGACTGAACGCCCCCCCCCCCCCCCCCTGTTCAAAACGCACCACTCATAGGACTGTCCTATGAATGTAGCAGAGCCCCTAGAGAGAGACAAATAAAAGATGTCTCTTTCGCTCCATTATAAAGAAATAAGAACCTGAGCTAAAGCTCGTGGTTCCAAAAGACAGAAACGTCAAAAAAGGGATTAAAAAAGTCTAACCGGACAGTTAGAAAATCTGAATCTCCCGGAGCGAGAATCCTCCCAAGAGGAGGGAATCAAACACCAGAGGATATTGACCAGGTTTCTGAAACGCCAAAACCTGGCCAAACACCATGAACAAATGGAACCAAAAGCCCTAAGGCTACATCCTCTGGCAAACCCCAAAAACGCATGCGCCTCACTGCCCTATAGGGCTGAGGCCCAGAGTAAGTAGAACAAAGTCCCACGCGCTAAACAAGGGGGAGCCTCTAAACCTCGTAAAACAAGGTCCTTTGATCATGCCCACAAGCGCCATGAGCAACAGAAGAGAGGCCTATTTGTTTCAAAACAGCTGAGATAGCCGAGACGCCGGAACCTCAAAGAAGAGGCCCAGCCGCCCAAAGCCAAAAATTGAAACAGAGGTGAAAAACCACCTGGTTTGAGAGAGGGGCGCTAAGGAGTTGCACCCCCGCTCTAAATCCCTAATTGGCCAAGGAGGCCAAAAAAGGAGCATACACAGATAAAGTGGAGGAAATATATGCTTCGTGCCCAAAGACCAGAGTCAGAACCCATGATCTAAAACACAAACAGCACGCCTCCAGACCCGTAAGCAGATGGGCCAACCCCTGTGCAAGCCCTGAGAGGACCTGTTGAGCGAGTCGGCCAGATCGCAGAGCTGGCCGGGGAGATATTCCCCTGAGAAAATGATTTAGTGTGAAAACCCAATCAGAATCCCTTATACTCTGTCTGACAGGGAGTGAGAACTTGCTCACCCCAGCTAGTTCACATAAGAAGCAACAGAAGAATTGCCCGAATGCAACAGGACATGCCTGTAAATAGCCAAAAAGGAAAGGCTAGTAGACTAAGAGCTACTGCTCCTAACCTCAGGCAAAAGAGAAGCCTAAGGAGTTGCGTCTACATCACAGCCTCAAGACTGCAAATGCCAGTGCAGGCCCCATCTAGACGAAAACGCATCCATAAAGCGGTCTAAGTCCAGGGGGAAACAAAGCTAGGGAAAAAAGTCCCCTGAGCGATCCAAAAGGATTCCAGCCACCTTCCCGCGTGGAGGAACCCACTCTGGAGGAGGACCCTCATGTCCCAGACCTGTGAGGCCGAACCCCCCAAAAAACTTGAGGAAAGACTAGAGGGCCAGCATAGCTATCGATACCGTCCGACCGAAGATCGGGTCTAAAGACCCCGCAGAGGCCTGCTCTCGTGCCAGTCTGGCAGTGAAAAGAGCTTAAAGCCTCCCTATTCTCTCTTGTGTGAAGAACAAACCTTCCAAGAGACAAAGTCGAACAGCATGCCCAGGTAAAAAACCTGGGATAAGGACAGCTCGGAATTTTGCCTGGTTACTGAGAGCACTGGTTCAACACCAAAAGAAAGTGCAGCTGACAAGCTGATTGACCTTGAAAAAGCTCAACCAGCCCCCGAGATAGTCCAGAGACCAACACCCCCAGAAACCGAGCCCTTTCCTGTGTGCAGAAACGCAGAAGGAAAGTTCATGTGAGAGCACCGAGGAAAATCTCAGCCAAAGCTGAAAGCTCTAGCCCATGCCGACCCACCTCTCGCAGAGAGGGAGGAGACACTGAACCAAAACCCCTTTTGTAACCGGGAGCGCATAAACGCGCTGCCAGAGACCCAAGAAGGAAGGGAAAGATTCCAGCTATTGAGTGGGTTTTAACAACCCCCGAAAAAGCCTGACCCTTGCTTCCTGCAACCAGCGTGAAATCAAACCCCTTGTAAAAGAAGGAGATCACACCGAGCAAAAAACAGTGCGGGCCTAAAACGTCACCGAGAAACTCCTCCGCTCAGTGACGACCCTAGCCCAAGCTGCAAGCAGCCTGGCTAAAGCCTTATCCAAGGCATCCTCCCTAACCCAAAAGAGCGTTCAGGGAGGATAAGATTGCCTATAAGAAAGCACAGAAGAGAGTCTCAGCCAAAGCAGAAAACTCCAAACCATGCCAACCTAGCTCCTCCAGAGAGGAGAGGGAGGAGTAACATCATGAAAACTCCATGTTCCCTGTGGTCTGTAAGCGAAGCCAGAAACTAGCCCCTGGCAATAAGAAAGTCCGGATCAGACCCTGAGCCTGAAAATTCCCTGCTATCTTCTTCCGCACTAAAAGTGAGGACGAAGCAGCCTGAAACCCCGAAGCCAGCAGTCCCCTGCGTATGAAGCAGCGGAAAAGGTGAAGGCTGAAGACCACTATCGTAAGGTGCGGATCAAGCCAAAAAGTGTGGCATGTGGTAGGCAATCACCGCAGACTCAGCAAATGAAACAAATTGCGAGAAAGCCTGTGAAAACCCAAAGCCATCCCGGAAGAGGAAGGAAGAGAGACACCCCCAACCTATCCGGGACAAAGAAAACTGCAACAGCAGCCGCTCTATGTAAGGGAAGCCTACAACCAGTAGGCAACCCTATACACTCCCCCTCCTCAAACAAGGAGTCCGAATCTAACCACCAGTTGTGTAAAACACAAAAGGAGGGGAGACCGGGGAGGTCGCGCACTAAATACTCCTGCCGATAACACCGCCAAGAGTGTGGATGAAAAGCGTGATCAGTCTCTGACTGCCAACCCAAAACCGCCCACCTGAACAAGAGGTGGGGGGAAGAGGGGTTGGTAACTGGCACAGATCTCTGCCGAGAAGGAGAGAGAGTAGAGAAACAAGACAAAGCCGGGCCCGGCGCGTCTTACCCCACCCGCTGTGCGAGAGAAGCATCCCAGTGCTAAGAACCAGACTACCTGGTTTGAACCACAACTCACCCCAAGTGGGGAGGGGGGTGGTCCAGCACAGCCGTAACCCCTAGAGGGGATAAGGACTGAAACAGAGAAACGGCCGTAAACGGCCGATCCTCGCTCATCCACCTGCCGAAGTCAAGTAGCCCTATCACTCACCCACCCCTAGGAGGGGGGGGGGGGGAGTGACCTATGCTGGCTAAGGACAATGACCGCTGGCCAGGCGATACTATAGCCGAGTCCCCACAGACCATTGTGAATACAAAGAATGGGAGACTGGAGAGAAAGAGTATGTTCTGTCTCCGCCTGTCCCAGGAAGACAGCCGGCCCAGCCCGTGCAGAGAACAAAACGGAGCAAAGCTCATTGTTCCCTGACCACTGTGCCAGACACCCTGCCGAGAACAAATTAAAGAGAGTCAAGCTCATTGTTTCGCGACCGCTACCCGCGACAAGCGCAGACAGCTAACACAGCCACCTGTCCCAAATGGAGCAAATAAGGGGTATGTAATGTAACATAGCCTGGAAAGCCGTACATAGCACCCCCGCTGTGAAAAAAGGCCTGAGCCACGCCATGCCCCAGATGGGGAGGGGGATGGCTCGCCACAGCAGTAAGAGCGACGGAGAGAGACGAACCGAGCAACGGCCGACCCCCCTCCGTCCACCTGCCGTAGTCCTATAGCCCACCGCCCACCCACCCCGATAGGGGAGGAGAACGATTGTCGGGCCAGGACAATGGAGGCACAGACTGTGAAGACAGTCCAACAGCGCCCACCCCGTCCAACCCAGAGGGAGGGAAAGGGTGGAACGCTACTCCAGCCCCCACCCGATCCTGCCCAGTGGGCGGGAAAGAGTGAGCCACTGATACCCCCCCCCCCCCCCACCCTGCCCCAAATGGAGCAGAGAAGGGGTATGTAACGTAGCCTGGAAAGCCGCCACCCGAACACGCCCGGGGGGCGGGAAAGGGTGGGAAGCTAACACAGCCCCCTGCCCGCAAAGGGCAGAGTGGGACAAGCCCTGGCCGTGACTTACCGTGCCCCCCCACTCCCCCTTCCTCACGGTAAGGGGGCTGCATGACCGACCCAGCAGTGCTGTTTTTAAAGCAAGCCGAGCGGCCAAAGCAGGCGGGGAGCTGGCCCCCTCTCCTAAAGGAGAGAGTGCTCGCGAACAACCCAGTCTACCAGTGGCAGAAAGGACTGAACCGAACTGGCCGTTTGCACCAGGCGACGGTGCGACGCAGGAGCGCCCCCCCTATCCCCCCCATTGGAGGGGGGCTGCGTAACACACTGTGAAGTACCGGCGGTAATTAGAGTGGTTAGACGCAGGCAGGGAGCAGGCCCCCCCTCCTAAAGGAAGGGGTGCTCGAGAACAGCCCAGAGCCACCAGAGGCAAAAAAACGGGCTGAACCGAACAGGCCATTTGCACTTGACCACAGTGCGAAGCTGACAAACGGGAGGGCGGGAAACCGCCGATCGCGCCTGAAACAGCTGAGAATACAGACCAAAACATTGTTAAGTCCCCCCAAAAGGAGGACATTGACTGATTCCTCTTACTCAGAGAAAGGGGAAAGAATAGCCACACGGCCCCCCCCCCCCCCCCCCCCCAACAGTCGCACCGACGACGATCCAACAAAAAGTCTATAAGGAGCCTAAAGGCTGATTAACCCCAACAGGGGAAGCGAGCTGTGAAAGAACTGAACTCGCCCTCGGAGGGATAGGAACATAAAAAGAAGTGCTGTTTGACGGATCTACGACCCGCATAATAGGCAAATCAAAGTTCTTAGGCTACTCTTAGGTATAGTTTTCTAAACCAGGCTAAGAGCCTTGTCACCTTCCAGTCTCGCGCCAAGTTTAGCTTTGTTGTCGGCCATTTTAAGACCGGCGAAAAACAGTCACCCAGAACAAAAAACTTCTGCGTGCGTGTTCAACACAAAGCTATCAACATTTATACCAAACATAAACAGGAAAGATCTCACCAAAAGGTAGACGGACAGGTAGACCCCCAAGAACCGGCTAGTCTCAAGGACGAGCAGGCATGTGAAGGCCAAAAGTGAGAGCGAAATTCGGACACGTCCACCGTGTGTTGTCGAAAGTCGAGAATGATTATTACGGATGCGGGCGCTCACGTGGTGCGCAGGGTGTTATGGGTAACCGAGCAAGGTCAGGCCATAGCAACGGCTATGGCGTCGCTTTTAGCTTGGTTACCACCCTACTAAGGGCAGGTAATTTGAGAGGTTTTTTCGACATCTAGCATGTGGGACTAAAGTCAATGCATTCATAAGAATTGGAGTAAGAATATGTGATTAAATCTTGATCTTTAGTCATAGTGTGTTAAATTCATAGCTCATAATTCAGAGGCATTTAAGCCTCAACATTTGTAGAACCTGCACTCGCAATCATAACAAGTAATTTTAGATCACTTTGAAGTCACGGAATGAACTCCAATGAACTGTACGGATGCATTTAGTTTACATGCATGCGTCAAAGAAGGAATTATCCGTATGAGTGGACAGGGGAGACAACCCTATCGTGTAAATGATGTCCCTTGGTTGAAAAAGTACGCCATTTTCGAGGCATTTTCGTCGATCAAACAACCAAATTAATTAATTATGCTAAAGTTTAGAGCTCAATCCGTCTATTAATTTTTATGACAAATGTTCTTTGGCTTGATTACAGGGACATAAGTAAAGCATGCCACTGGACTCTGAGCTATGAATCTAATACACTAAAGTTTAAGAATACCTCAAAGAGTATTCCTTCCACATTGTGGGTGAAAAAAAAATCTTCACAGGGCAAAAAACACAGGCTGCAGGATAGGCAAATTATACAAATTGTCTTTGCATAAAGATGAGACCTTCCAACACTAAATCATGACCCCCTTTCTTATAAACTAAGTAAAGCATATCCTTCTTCTTCTTTGTTCATGGGCTGAAACTCCCACGTTCACTCATGTTTTGGCACGAGTGGATTTTTACGTGTATGACCGTTTTCACCCCGCCATTTAGGCAGCCATTCGCCGATTTCGGAGGAAGCATGCTGGGTATTTTCGTGTTTCTATAACCCACCGAACTCTGACATGGATTACAGGATCTTTTCCGTGCGCACTTGGTCTTGTGCTTGCGTGTACACACGAAGGGGGATAAGGCACTAGCAGGTCTGCACATAAGTTGACCTGGGAGATCGGACAAATCTCCACCCTTAACCCACCAGGAGGCAGCGGCCGGGATTTGAACTCACGACCTTCCGATTAGGAAGCCGATGTCTTACCACTACGCCACTGCGCCCGTCTAAAGCATATCCAAGCCAACAAAGTTAGTTAGCTTTAAGGCAGGTCAAATGGAGACAGGGATATTACTCTTCATACACAAAGGGAAGCCACTGAGTTGTGTCGCCATTTTTTCCTGGCAGGCTGGGAATTCGAACACATCGAACAGGGAACGCAGAAGAAGAAGAAGAAGAAGAACACGTCGAACATTCGAATGACGTAAATAGAACAAACGTCACATTTATCAGGCAGCGTAAGTGAATGACGTCAGAAAATGACGACACCGCCAGAAATAAAAACAATGCGACACGCCTCCCAACCACGAGGTCAAAAACACGTGGGCATCTAATGAAATCGGTACAAAGCCGTTCTCTTTGCCAGTGACATCGTAATAATCACCAAAGCTAACATTGAAGCTCCGGTAGCAGGTAAGAGAGTGTCTCCCAACCCGTGATGCTCACAGCGTGATTGCATCAGAATACCACATGTTAAAACCGGTGTTTGAACTAGAATAACAGCCAGTAGTATTAAGAACAAGTGTCTTGTGTATGCAGCCCTCTTTCTACTGTACGCTGGCAGCAGATAATACAATAATTGAAGTCCTTCGAGGCATAAGGGGCCCATAAGGCGAAAAATTGCTTTAATTCCACCCTCAAAACGTCCCAGCGTTCAAACCGTAACAAATAACAGTACGCACTATTAAGCAAAATTATAAACCAAGCCTTGATTATTAATTTTTATTATTACACTTGTATCAAACAAGTGACCTCCACCTTTTGATTGGCGTTTTTATTACATTTGAATCGGACTTGTGGCCTTTCAAAGTTCCGGTGACCTTTGACTTTCAACAGAGGTCATATGTAACAGTGGTTTTTAAAAACATAATTTAGTTGGCTCATATATCTGAGACAAATGATCGGACAACAGCCCTTTACATTATCGTGACACATATTTTTCTGAGGCACACTGGACAGTAATAGTGCAAAGGGTGGGGTTAATCAAGGGAGTGAACCCCCCCTAAAAACACTACCAACCTGTCGGTTTTTTTGGTTTTTTTTATGCCGTTTTGATCGCTCTTGCGTTTACAACCCATCTCATCAAATCGTAATTTATTTCCAGGCTACCAGCAATAAAATACCTCAACATGAGGAACAAATTTAAAATAAACTCTGGCAAAAGACGTGACGTCACAAAGTTTGAGTATGCGCAACATTTTCGTTTACCAGTGCACTTCGTTACCTGCCCATTGCTGCTTTGGGTGATATTTTTTAAATGACTATTCCTATGCAGATGTTTGTGTAATTGGCCGTTTTCAAAACATACCCATTTTTCGATTTTTCGGTCCAAAATTCAAAACGGGCACTGTCTTCCGAGACTCATAGCTCCGAAACGAACCCACTACCCTATATTTTTTTTATGCTGAATGCATAGCAGACAGATCGAACTTAAAAGATAACCAGCTTTTGGGAGAAACCAAATTATATTTAACGGGTCCAGTGAACTACCTTAAATCTAACTGGCGGCGGATTAGGATTCACTTGGCCGCTGCCTCCTACATTTCTAATACCAACAGTAACTCGGGAAATCCTCCACTGTTACGCGTGCAATGCGGTTTCAGTTCCAATGCCCAGCAAAAATGGCAGATCGTCTGTGTAACAAGGCATAAACAGCTGTGGTATTAAAGAGATAATGAAGCAATGCCTTACCGCTTTGACCGGCACTTGACAGTTGAAAAGATGATAAATTTATACGTGTTTTCCTTCCGAGTGCGTCTGCTTGGGCCGGAAGTTTACTGTGCGCACTCTGTGAAAGGTGACCTTCACCGCACACTTTGTCCACTGCGTCGTGATTTGTCGTGTTACTCGCAACATGGTATTTTAAATATGATGTTAGTTGGTTAGATATGACATGCTTACTCGAAAGTGCACAGCAGCGAAATAGAGTTTTCCTTTAATCCAAGAACATTACCTTCAGACACGAAGTGCTCCCCTTAGGTCAAAGGTCATACACTTGCAACCTTCCCCTTCCGTTTGACCTTACGAGGAGAGCAATGTCATTCTATTTTCTATTAACATTTGTTTTGTGCACAAATAACAGCGAACAGCGATTCTTATGTACAAACAACCATTTTAAAACAGAGACAAGCCCTGTAGGTACACGCACCGCCGTCTTTTCTGTATGTAGTATGTTGCCAGTTGGTCGTTTTGTTTTGTTTCAGTTTCGTTTTCATCATCACGTAAATTAAAACGAAAGACAAAAGTTTTTGTTCATTCACGGGAGCATCAGAATTTTTATACTATTTTTATTTTATTCATTCATTTATTTCATTTAATTTCTAATGAAGGCAAAGTTGCGCATGGAATGACAAGCCGCCTAAATGAATAATGGGAGTTAATTCAGCTGACAAAAACTAAGTTTGTAGGCAAAAGTTATCTCCCTTGGTAAGTCTCTAAACGCGCTCAGAGACTATAGAGTATAATCTGTATACTGGCTATAGTCTCTGACGCGCTCACAGACTCACACAGACACAGTGACTAACACAGTGACACCCTAAGCCTCCAAGCTGAAATGCAATACCAAAGTCCGGCGTTTGTCGAAGATTGCTTGGCTAAAATTTCAAACTGAGGGTGTGACATGCAGTGCCGCCTCATTGTTTACAACGAGCTGGATATAACGTCATCAAAGACATTTATCGAAAAAATGAAAAACACGTCTGGGGATATCATTCCCAGGAACTCTCATGTACAGTTTCATGAATATCGGTCCAGTAGTTTACTCTGAATCGCTGTACACACACACACACACGCACACATACACCACGACCATCGTCTCGATTCTCCCTCAGTCTGGGGTGCAGGAGCAACGCCCCGCTGGGGGGTCTGGGGGGCAAAGCATAACCTGAAGCCGAGAAAATGTTGCATTTGTGAGGTCATTTTTTGGTCTTTCCTTGCAACTGGGAATCAAAATTACACGTACATTTTCAACAGTAACAAAATACTTCAGATATTCATTTACCATAGTGGTTCAGTGGAATAATCCCAAAGACATATATGCCTAGTAAATAAGTCTGACAGGACTCTTTACTTTGAATACTTAAATTCAAGCAAACAAGCAATGATTACAACATCTGGAATACAAAGGAGAAGTGGTATGAGAGATGTCGACTTGATGTTGTTCATAATTTGAAATAGTTTTAGAAGACCAAATAAACTAAGGGAGTTGGGGAAAGAGCTTAAAAAGTCAACATATTTTTTTTTCTTTTCTCCGAGAGGTACATCGGATGGCCAGAGGGGGGGGGGGTGGTACCGGAACCCAGGACCCCCCCCCCCCCCCCCCCCTCCAGATCCGGCCCCGTAGGGCACAGATCTTGTCCTTCTCTTTAATAATTCTCCCTCCGCTGCTCATTCCCCCGAACACACCAACCCCTGCCCACGCCAAAAGCAGCGTGCAGTGCATTTGGGATCGATTTTTTCAGGAGTTCAGTGCAGCAGACGAAAATTCTGCCCCCAAAATACATTACAGTTATTTCCCCTGAATTAACATGGCGCGTACATGTGCGCCACATTTTCTCAGAAGATAATCAGTAACTGTTGAAGAACACCACTGTTGTTGCATGTATGACTTGCTTGATGATAGACACTGATTTTTTTGCGGTAAGTTGTGTTTACCTCGGTTCTTCTTACGTGCTTTTATTTCTCCCCGAGTTGCAATTACGTGTACAAGTAACAAGACTGTTTTGCTTCTTTCGCGTCTGTCGTTTAACATTCTTGTTTCGATTTCATTTGATTTTGACATCGTAGGTTCCTTTGGGTGTATATTGTGCCACTGGCTACGCTAAGAAGTTGGAGGAATGATGCATTAAATGTTTTTGTGTGTGGCTTTTTGGGGGGTCATTTTCTGGTAACTTAGAAATTTGATTCATCCTAAAATGTTTCCCTTCTTACTCAAGGGACGTAATCACTCGGTACACGTTTTCGAATAAATCGATTTTGGGGATGAAATCTATTACATTTCACCACCAATTTTCTTCACATGCAAGAAACTGACATGCTTTTCGTCCATAAATAATTTCATTTCGTAATTTTACCAGGAAACATTTCAGTCTTGAGTATTATATCGAGGAGGAAATATATGTAGTACTGTACACAGGCGAAAGATGAAATCGTGACACCGGCAGTGTGCAGCTGCAAGTGTCTGAACAGTTTAGCAAGATGCCTTTTAAAATATAAATGTCCATTAACACTTTTAATTTTGTTCCCCAAACCCCCCTATATTTCCAACTATGGTGGATCTTCAGCATCATAAATACTCTATGAATATGATGCACAGCACTACTATAGTTTAGAATACAATGGAAACGCAAAATTAAAACCTTCCAAAATCTATTTTTTTTTAAAAGGTCTGAAAAATCAGGTCTGATAAATCAGGCAGTCTTAAAAGGGAGGTAAATTTACATAGTTTATGAACAGAAGATCTGGAAAAGCGATATGTCTTTGAAAAGTGGCAAATCTTAAATCAGGTAGCTGAACAGGCAGGTTCCAATGTATGAATTTGTATTAGTCCCCGTTACACTGTGAGCTGTCTGGTCTACATGCAGCTTAACTCTTGATGTCTGGTACGCAGGTGCGGAATGAAAATGTCAGGGTGCGAAGTTGGCATGATCAGAAAAAGGGGGGATAACTGTGGATGTGCACAGTCTTGCAGAGTACCTGTAGCACCTTTCTCACCTGTGACATTCTGAAAGTGTTTGATGTCCCCGCTTTCCTAATCTCTGGCTGCCAACACACTGTTTCTGCTCAGGCCAAGAGAGGAAGCTCTGTTTCGTTTTTTTGTTTTTTTCGTTTTCTTTTTTTTGGGGTGGAGGGGGGGGGGGGGATGAGGGTAGAAGATGTGTATACAGTGGAACCCCCCCTTTGCAGACCCCCAAAAATCTGTGAAGAAATCCTCTGAATTAATGTAAATTTATTACTGATAATTGGAGCACGAATGTCTGTGTTTAACTCTCTCTCCGTCGCGATATAACCCTTCGTGGTTGAAAACGACGTTAAACACCAAAGAAAGAAAAGTTTAAAGGTCAACCACATTGCTCGGTCAAAAAAATTCTGCTGAGAGAACATTACTAAATAGTACCAGATGCAAAATATTGGCAAGCAAAGTCCTTTGGTTTAATAGATATTGATCAATGAAAGTGGGTTTTCATACCTGCAATTAAGGGTAAGGGAAGTAAGAATCTAAAACGCAGCCATAGCTGATCTCCCCTCTTAGTGCTTACCCCCCTCCCCCCCTCCCCTTTTAAGGCCCTCCAATTTAAGACTTTCTGGACCCTTTTAAGACCTTGGTTTTTTTTCAGACTTTCTCTTGATAACTATACGTGTAAATTTACCCCCATTTTTAGGACCCCCTCCTTTTTACATTTAGTCAAGTTTTGACTAAATGTTTTAACATAGAGGGGGAATCGAGACGAGGGTCGTGGTGTATGTGTGTGTCTGTCTGTCTGTGTGTGTGTAGAGCGATTCAGACTAAACTACTGGACCGATCTTTATGAAATTTCACATGAGAGTTCCTGGGTATGATATCCCCAGATGTTTTTTTCATTTTTTCGATAAATGTCTTTGATGACGTCATATCTGGCATTTTGTAAAAGTTGAGGCGGCACTGTCACACCCTCATTTTTCAGTAAAATTGATTGAAATTTTGGCCAAGCAATCTTCGACGAAGGATGGACTTTGGTATTGCATTTCAGCTTGGAGGCTTAATAATTAATTAATGACTTTGGTCATTAAATATCTGAAAATTGTAATTAAAATAATTTTTTTATAAAATGATTTAAAATTACGTTTATTGTATTCTTTATCATTTTCTGATTCCAAAAACATATAATTATGTTATATTCGGATTAAAAACAACCTCTGAAAATTAAAAACATAAAAATTATGATTAAAATAAAATTTCCGAAATCGATTTAAAAACAATTTCATCTTATTCCTTGTCCGTTCCTGATTCCAAAAACATTTAGATATGATATGTTTGGATTAAAAACACGTTCAGAGAGTTAAAAAGAATAGAGATATTGAAAAGCGTGCTATCCTCCTCAGCGCAACCGCTGCCGCGCTTTTCTGGATTGTTAATTTCACTGCCTTTGCCACGAGCGGTGGACAGACGATGCTACGAGTGTACGGTCTTGCGGAAAAAATGCAATGCGTTCAGTTTCATTCTGTGAGTTCGACTGAGCTTGACTAAATGTTGTATTTTCGCCTTACGCGACTACTTGTTAAGATCTGTTTTTCTCAGATTCTTGGAGGTCTTAAAAGGGGGGTTCCACTGTGTGTGTTAAAGTCAGTAATTTATAGCTATACATGTATGGCCAGACAGCAGGCATGATGATGACGGAATGATCATTATTCATCACTCAATTCTCTATTTTTTTCAGACAAGTGATGTTGACAGCGACAGACACTCAAGTGCAGCACTAGCAGACCCACGCCAGTGCCGGTAAACCAAGATGCTGGAATCACGCAGTTTCATGATAAAGCTGGCCGCCTTAGCTGTTGCCGTTCCAACCACTGCTGCCATTGTCTACTGGTTGTTCTTGCGTGATGATGATGATGGTAAGCCTTTTTTGCCACCTCACCAGATTTACCGGCACGGTTGGCCAAGTGCTAAAGCGTCCGCCCCGTGATCGGGAGGTCGTGGGTTCGAACCCCGGCCGGGTCATACCTAAGACTTTAAAATTGGCAATCTAGTGGCTGCTCCGCCTGGCGTCTGGCATTATGGGGTTAGTGCTAGGACTGGTTGGTCCGGTGTCAGAATAATGTGACTGGGTGAGACATGAAGCCTGTGCTGCGACTTCTGTCTTGTGTGTGGCGCACGTTATATGTCAAAGCAGCACCGCCCTGATATGGCCCTTCGTGGTCGGCTGGGCGTTAAGCAAACAAAAACAAAAAAACCTCACCAGATCTCATACAGCGATACCTGTAAAGAAAGGACACATTTGTTTTTAAGGTCATTCTGCCCTAAGTGCAGGTGGGTGATTACACCTAAGCACGCACACACCTGGGTAGCGAGACTCTGTTGCTGCTAGCTTTCCACTGGGAGGAAGCGACCCAAATTTGCCAGCGATGGGACAATAAATATAAGTTAAAATGATGAAACTTGATTAAATTGTCTATTCTTGTACAAGATGGCGTGGATGTGGGAATACACCATTTGCTACGCTGAAAATTCAAACAAATTCTAAATTGCTACACTTGAGGCTTGATGAGGGTGGGCAGGTCTGGCTGTAACAAAACCTTGTTTTTATTTGAATGCAGATGAAGCAGCGTATGACACACAGAAGGTGGAGACCTCACGACAGACCCTTATCCGGGTGGCGGTACCAAGCAAAGCTGTGGGGGCAGTAATCGGCCAGCAAGGTTCAACTATCAAACAGGTATTTTGATACAGTCTCTCTCTCTCTCTCTCTCTCTCTCTCTCTCTCTCTCTCTCTCTCTCTGTCTCTCTCTCTCTCTCTCTCTGACATGAGTGAAGTGCGACAGAGACTGGATTTTGTGCTGATGCTTACTGTCCTTTTCCAAACGTTTTGCTGTTGTAAATGTCGGTTTCCACTGTCGTCATGTTGACTGTCATACGATGATGATGTTTTTTTCAGTAATATGATTAATATTACAATGATTATTTTTCATGAAGCATGAATGTTGAAAATGTGTACACCCCGAATTGAAATGGGCCCAAGGCCCAATCAATAAACCATCCAGACTCCAGACTTCAGACTCTCTCTCTCTCTCTCTCTCTCTCTCTCTCTCTCTCAGAGTCTCTCTCTCTCTCTCTCTCTCTCTCTCTCAGTCTGTCTCTCTCTCTCTCTCTCTCTCTCTCTCTCTCTCTCTCTCTCTCTCTCTTTCTCTCCCCCCTCTGGTTAACGTTTAGTGTCGATTGTGCCCATGTCCGTCCTCCCATCAGTGAAGCAACACAGCCATAGATCTACAAAAAGACTCATATAGGACAGAGAAAAAGAGCAAGAGGTCACAACTTTGATCCAGTCTGAAAGCTTTGTAAGCAAACTGGCCGCTGCTACAGCTATGATCAAAGAGGACGCAGAGGGGTCAGTGGAGTTGTTTACGTGTGCTTTGAAAGACGCTGCCAAACCAATGGAAAGGGTGTTTAAAAATGACTCACCTTTAATCTCCGAAAACAACAAGTGGTTCGATTCTGAATGCCGAAAATTAAAAAGACAAACACGCAAGGCATTTTGGATGTACAAAAACAGCTTCAACAAAAAAAGAAGTTATATGTTGCTTTTGTGGACTTCCAAAAGGCGTTTGACACCGTTAAAAGGGATGTTTTGTGGAATGTTTTGTTAAAAATTGGTGTAAAAGGAAGAACGTTTAACATGCTTAGGGAAATGTATTCTTCCATTCTTTCTTGCGTACGATGTGACTCTGGCAATACTGATTATTTTGAATGCCTACAAGGCCTGAAGCAGGGCTGTTTAGCGAGCCCAACGCTTTTTTCGTTTCTTATAAACGAGCTTGCCTCGGAAATAATATGTGAGGGCAGACATGGAATTCAAATGCTTCCCGGTGAGATCGAACTGTTTCTTTTGATGTTCGCTGATGACATTGCACTGCTATCATCGTCCATAGTGGGTTTGCAAAACCAACTGAACATCTTTCGTTGCAAGGCGTCTCGGGTTAACAATTCTCACTCGACACAGTGTGCATCCAGGCTGTGGATTTGCAGTATATGTCAAAGTGAATGGATGACCATATATATATATCAACGACATGTGTGGTAGGTAGGGAATGTGTGTTTATTGGAACATTTCAGCAACGTCTTCAAGACTGTTTTGAGTAAAACTGGCACTGTAAACTTGAGACAAGTGTGAGATTTGATGTATACAGGATGTTTAAAGGAGAACTTAAACAAGTCGCGTAAGGCGAAAATACAATATTTAGTCAAGTAGCTGTCGAACTCACAGAATGAAACTGAACGCAATGCCATTTTTCAGCAAGACCGTATACTCGTAGCATCGTCAGTCCACCGCTCATGGCAAAGGCAGTGAAATTGACAAGAAGAGCGGGGTAGTAGTTGCGCTAAGAAGGATAGCACGCTTTTCTGTACCTCTCTTTGTTTTAACTTTCTGAGCGTGTTTTTAATCCAAACATATATCTATATGTTTTTGGAATCAGGAACCGCCAAGGAATAAGATGAAAGTGTTTTTAAATTGATTTGGACAATTTAATTTTGATAATAATTTTTATATATTTAATTTTCAGAGCTTGTTTTTAATCCGAATATAACATATTTATATGTTTTTGTAATCAGCAAATGATGGAGAATAAGATAAACGTAAATTTGGATCGTTTTATAAATTTTTATTTTTTTTTACAATTTTCAGATTTTTAATGACCAAAGTCATTAATACATTTTTAAGCCACCAAGCTGAAATGCAATACCGAAGTCCGGGCTTCGTCGAAGATTACTTGACCAAAATTTCAACCAATTTGGTTGAAAAATGAGGGCGTGACAGTGCCGCCTCAACTTTCACGAAAAGCCGGATATGACGTCATCAAAGACATTTATCAAAAAAATGAAAAAAACGTTCGGGGATTTCATACCCAGGAACTCTCATGTCAAATTTCATAAAGATCGGTCCAGTAGTTTAGTCTGAATCGCTCTACACACACACACAGACACACGCACACACGCACATACACCACGACCCTCGTTTCGATTCCCCCTCGATGTTAAAATATTTAGTCAAAACTTGACTAAATATAAAAAGAAAAGTATCTGGGTGTCTTTGAAAACCATACGCAATCAACGGAAGAAAATGAAAATCACTTTCTGTTTAAATGCCCAGCTTACAATGCAATTCGTCAAAAGTACATTGGTGCTTGTTTTGACCTTGACCAGTTCTCCAACTCATCGTTGTGCATTTTACAGACCGACAACAAATTACGACTGATTGCATTGTCAAATTATCTGTTCTACGCGTTTAGACAAAGAGAAAATCAATTGTGAAATAGACTGGTGTGATCGTACAACCCAAAATCCTTGTCTTCATCTTACTGTATTTTTTTCTGTTTTTACTTCTTGTTCTATGTGTTGATTTTAAATCCACAGCCTGGATGCACACTGTGTCGAGTGAGAATTGTTATTAGGCCTAAAAAAATTTCAAAAAAAAATAGGTGTGGTTACGGTAACCCAACCTACCCTAATTTTAGGGGCCGACCCTATAACTTTTTATTACATTTGTCCAAAAAAAAAAAAAAAAAAAAAGAGTGCAATGAAAGCGACAGCGCTCGAGTCGCACACTTATTTCCCTGTCAAGTAGGTTTAACTTGTACACATTAGAAAAAAAAGTTAAAAAAAAAGTGATTGCCTACCTTCCTACCCTATTTTTTTGGCTATGTTACCGTAACCACACCTATTTTGTTTTTTGGCCTTATCAATAGATTTCTTGAAACCCAATGTTGTCAATCGGCAAAATGATTCATCATCAAAACTTGCAACTTTGCACAGCAAGCAGTCAGGGTGGTGATTGTTGGCATGTGTCCAAGTGGTCGAGTGGTAAGGCCAAAAAAAAAAATTGTCTGTTTCTGGTAACATGGCTAAAACAAGAGGCGAAGCCTTCAAGGCTCACGTAAGAAATAGACAAACAGTAACACAAACTCAATCACTCCGTCACACATACACACCCACACACACAGTAAGCTTAGGTGACGACTGTGCAAGAAAGAGAGACACTAGATCTAGATCTGTCTGTGTCTGCATGTAGCCTACTTACAGGGACACGACTGCCAAATAGTCTCGGCCCGCTCAAAATAACAATGACCGAGACCACACACACCACGCGAGAGAGAAAGACTACAGGGAGGCATGCCGTCATGATGCATTAATTGACGTCAAACACTTTTGACCGTGACGTAATCTTATGCGAGCTTTATCCATAGTCTTGGATAACCACTCACACATAGACTCGGAAATGTTAAAGTTTCTACCACAGACATACACACACACGCACACACGCACAAACGCACGCACAGACAGACAAAGTTACGATCGCATAGGCTACACTTACGTGAGCCAATAAATAGGGTCGGTAGGTAGGGATTTTTTTTATTTTTTTTTTAATTTTTTTTTTACCCCAAATGTAGACCAATAAAACTAACTTTAAAAATCGCGCAAAGAGACTGGATTCACTATACATAGAGACAAGACACTCAACACATTTACAAATCGTCAGCGGACTTTCGTTTTCACACGTTTTTGTTGTTCATTTTCTCACCCTGTCCTTTACCACCAAAAAAAACCAAACATTTTTTTGAGTTTGGAAAAAAAAAGTTTAGGGTCGGCGCCGAAATTTAGGGTCGGTCGGGTGACCAGAAACAGACAAATTTTTTTTTTTGGCCTAGCGCACTTCACCACTTGCGCTCGGAATTGAAGCGAGAGGTTGCGAGTTCGACCCTGGGTCAGGGCGTTAGCAATTTTCTCCCCCCCTTTCCTAACCTAGGTGGTGGGTTCAAGTGCTAGTCTTTCGGATGAGACGATAAACCGAGGTCCCTTCGTGTACACTACATTGGGGTATGCACGTTAAAGATCCCACGATTGACAAAAGGGTCTTTCCTGGCAAAATTGTATAGGCGTAGATAAAAATGTCCACCAAAATACCCGTGTGACCTGGAATAATAGGCCGTGAAAGGTGGATGCAGCGCCTAAAGGCAGTCGATCTACTGGCCGATGTGAATGCGTGATATTATTGTGTAAAAAATTCCATCTCACACGGCATTAATAGGTAACATGTGTCTTGAGTCGCCTTGTGTGGTGAGATAGTGCGCGATATAAATCCTCGTAAATTAAATAAATAAATAAAGTGGAGGGGTGGTCTTATCCCATCTTCTTCTTCTTCTTCTTCGTTCATGGGCTTCTCACACGTTCACTCATGTTTTTAGCACGAGTGGATTTTTACGTGTATGACCGTTTTTACCCCGCCATTCAGGCAGCAGACGCCGATTTCCGGGGAGGCATGCTGGGTATTTTCGTGTTTCTATAACCCACCGAACTCTGACATGGATTACAGGATCTTTTTCGTGCGCACTTGGTCTTGTGCTTGCGTGTACACACGAAGGGGGTTAAGTCACTAAGCAGGTCTGCACATAAGTTGACCTGGGAGATCGGAAAAATCTCCACTCTTAACCCACCAGGCGGCAGCGACCGGGATTCGCACTCACGACCTCCCGATTAGGAGGCCGACGTCTTACCACCACACCACCACACCACTGCGCCCGTTGTCTTATCCCATGTTAAAGCCTACTCAGATGTGAGATGGTGAGCCGAGTCTTTCAACACTCACACAGGACTGGGCAGGGATGGCCAAATCTCAAAATGTTAACTCGCCGACGGGGCGAGTCACTTTAGGAAAGTTACTAGCCTGCCAGAAAGTTCGCTGGCCTAGTACATACTACAGTTGCTGCATATATGGCTTTGAAACTTGATATTACAAGCAAAAATGTTGCATTTGACCAGAATGTTCACTGGCCAGCCTGGGCGATTTACCTGGCGGTTTCTACTCGCCCGGCGGATTTTTTTTACTCGCCCCTGGCGATCGGGCGGACGATTTGAGCATCCGTCCTGTGCCTTGAAAGGATCACTCCCATTGAACCAAGAAGTGGCTGCCATATCAAACTAAAAGCCTGGGAAGATCTCAGATAGTGAGCAAAACTGTTTTTGTGGATTGGATTGTGCCTTTAAACAGATCCTGTTAGTGCCAGAGTTCAAAGCCTGTTTACCCCCTTGGGTCATAATGACAGAAAGAACCACAGACAGACTCTCCTTGAAATTCCAGACGTCTGTGTAAGAGGTTCGTAGTGTCTTTGGGCATGCTGAATCTGGACTTGAAAAGCTTTTGTGTAAACTACGCAGAATTGACAGGAAGGGTGTTGTTTGGCTTTTTGGGATGTGGATATATACACTTTTTTCTTTACATTATATGACTTTTTTGACACTCTTTGGGTTAACTTTTTGCTGTCCAAACTATAAGTACCGCCCCACTCCCCACTCAACCCCTCTCCCTAAAAAAAAAAGAACAAAGATTAAGCCTGCACACACACGAATGTGTACGCATGTGTGAACAAACACACAGAGTTACAGACAAACACGCATACACACGCACACACGCCCTCACACACACACACGCCCACACACACATACACACACATACACACACACACACCCACACATACACACACGCCCACACACACATACACACGCCCACACACGCCCACACACACACACACGCCCACACACACGCCCACACACACACACACCCTCACACACGCCCTCACACACACACACACCCACACACGCCCCCCCCACACACACACCCCCCCCCCACACACACGCCCCCCCACACACACACACGCCCTCAGACACACACACACACACACCCACACAAATTCACACTCGCACGCACCTGCACACACGCATGTACACACACACACTCACACTCACTTGCACACATACACACACTAACACACACGAACACACACACACACACACACACACACACACACACACTCACACTGTTTTCAACACATCTATATATAATATATGCTAACCTGTATAGGCTAACTAAATGTCTAGCCAGCCGATATTGCGCAGTGGTGCCATGGAGGGAGGGCTGATGACTCACAGTCACAGGGCGCAATGCAGCTTTGCACGTGCGGCAGGTCTACATTTTTAGGCAAAGGCTATTCACATAATTATGTCCTTGTGTAGATAGCGTCTCTTACCAAGGCCGAGCTATTTAAACAATTAAAACGAGTTGCTTCTCTTGTCCACACGTGTGTGTGTGTCAGTGTGAATGGGTGTGTGTGTGTGTGTGTGTGTGTGTGTGTGAATGGGTTTGTGTGTGCGTGTGTGTGAATGGGTGTATGTGCGTGTGTGTGTGAATGGGTGTGTGTGTGTGTGTGTGAATGGGTGTGTGTGTGTGTGTGTGAATGGGTGCGTGTGTGTGTGTGTGTGTGTGTGTGTGTGTGTATGTATGTGTGTATGCGTGCGTATGTGTGTGTGAATGGGTGTGTGCGTGGAGGTGGCGTCTCCCACCGAGTTGGGGGGAGGGATCGGTTTAATAGTGATGGGCACTTATTGTGATGTGTGTGAATTGGGCAGCCAAAGGAAACACGTGTGTGTGTGTGTGTGGGAGGGGTATTGAGGGACGATGGGGGAGAGGTGGTAGTTGAGGGGAGGAGGTGAGGGGGGGGGAGATTGGTTTAATAGTGATGGGCACCTGTTCAGTATTGTGATTCAGTGTGTGTGAATAGGGCAGCCAAAGAAACACTTGTGTGTTTGTGCGTGTGCTTATGAGTCTGTGCGTATATGTGACCGTCCACCACGAAATGAGTCGCATGTCACCTCGCTAGGCTCTGCGCTAGGCTAATATAAGTCCGAGGGGTGTCTGGTAACAGTGTGAGGGTCACCTTAGTCACAGGCTTATAACTCAAAAAGTTTTTGCTCTTTTCTAAAACGGTTTTCACCTCTGGATAGAGCATACACAACTCTTTAGGAAAATGTAAAAATATGAAAATCATGAAAAGGTGACATGCGACTCATACCGTGGTGGAGGGTCACATATGCGTGCACGAGTCTGTGCGCGTGCGCCTCTCTGTCTCTTCTCCTGTCTTTTGGTCTCTTGTTTTGTGTTACCACTGCGCTGTGCTCGAACTAAAGTTACCCAACATGTTGCAAAGCTACAGACACAAGAACTAATCCGCCGAATCTGGCATTTATGCAGAGACCAGAAACGAAGATGAAAATACACTGGGGGTATGTGGGTGGCTAGAGATGATAGATCGTACAGGGGTAGGTGATCGGGGTTTGGGGTACCGTAGGGGTGGGATGGGATGGAGTGGGTGTTTGGGGTATGAGAGGGAGGGGGGGGGGGGGGTGTTGGGGGGGGGGGGGGGGGGGGGGGGGGAGGGAGGTAGAGGCCATTGAATTTTGAGGGGGTGGGTGGCGAGGGTGCGTAGAGGGGAATGGGGGTGAGGGGGTGAGTGAGGGTTGTTGGTAGATGGGAAAGGCGACGATGTTGTAGGCAATAGCTAGCCAACGTGGCAACAACAAAAGCCATTGGAAGAATACAAAACGATAAGGGCAGGGCACTGTTGTTTCTCCGCTAAAGCCCAGAGTATTTTGCAGATTGCAGGCTATTTTCGATCTGGCATTAAGCCTCTGGAAACTCTGCCAGCCAGTCTGATTGTCGGACACAACGTTTGGTTTCTTTTACCTGAGAGCGAAAGCGGAGATAAGACAGGGGGCTGCTTACATGGAATGCATTGATATCGTGGCAGGGGCATTATCTTGTGAAACAGGAAGCGAGATGTTTGGGCAAAATAAAACTAAAGTGTTGAAACCGCTGTTTTCTGGTGGACACAACGTTTGTTTTCTTTTACCGAAGCGCGAAAGCTCGGTGGGTGAAGGTGGTTTTATTTGTTAATAATTATATATAATTATAATTTATTTTTATTTTTTTTATTATTTTTTTATTTTTTTATTTGGGGGGGGGGGGGGGGTAGGCTGCTTATATGAAATGTCTTACTATTGTGGCGAAGGCATTATCTTGTGAAACTGGAAGCCAGATGTTTGGGGAGAAAATTAGTAAAGGTTGAGATGGCAGAACTAATATATTGCGTTTGGTTACTCGTGCATGTGGGTTACATACGTGAGAATTCTGTCATATTTTTGGCTGAAATTAGACTTTTTGTTCACCATCCCTGATGTATACCAGAGAGTACTTCACGCCATGCACCATCCACCCCCCTCCATTCCAAGCCCACCCGCTCTTCCGTATTCGCTACATGTCGGTGTCCGGCAATTGTCTGGTTTTGACCGTGTGTGTTCAAAGCATGTTGGTACGTACTCTACGCAGGGAAACGAGACGAGATTGGTGAGAGATTGAACATGTTCTTGGGTTGTTGAAGGAGCTAGTTGATTGAAAGATGCTGTGTACTGTTACTGTGTTGTAAAAGATCTCTCAGGGATTGAGGGAATCCGAAAACTGAGAAAAACACGGTGCGCATGCTTTCATCATCACTGAGTTTCATGTTCAGGCAACCGGCTCTGCGCTTGTTGATATTCGCTATTGCTGTGTTAACCCTTGCTGCTTGATTGCCACTGATAGTTTGTGCAGGCTTTGTTTACCACCATCACCTCTTTCTGTCTCTTAGTCTCTGTCAGACTGTCTATGTCTATGTATCTGTAAGTCTGTTCTCTGTCTGTCTCTGTCCTCTGTCTGTCTCTGTCCGTGTGTGTGTGTGTGTGTGTGTCTCTCTCTCTCTCTCTCTCTCTCTCTCTCTCTCCTCTCTCTCTCTCTCCCTTTCTCTCTCTCTCCTCGCTCTCTCTCACACCCTCTCTCTCTTTCTTTCTCTCTCTGTCTCTCTCTGTCTCTCTCTCTCTCTGCTGCATAACCTTACTCACCCTCTACGAAATGGTATTCTCTGACCAAGTGAAAAGTTTGATGCGGACACTTTTTTCTTCCTGATACACGTATTACCTTTAAACACGCACATGCACTGACACACGCACGCAACACCCCCCCCCCACACCCACACATACAAACCAACACAGGTGTGTGGCGGGAGGGGGTGAGGGGTAGGAATAAGCTAAAGAGAGTTGCTACAGTAACTTTCTCCCTGGGGATAAGGTCATACAGAAATAGGAATGACGTAAATACTTGTAGCAGTGACATTTTGTCCTCTCACTCCCCCTCCACCCACCTCTTCCTGTCAATCACAAGATCCACAGACATCGCAGACAACAATGGGTTAGATCGTGATGTAGCTCTGTGGAGCGTTCGAGTTTTCCTCGACTCCGCAGTGCAGTCTACCTGTCTTTTACCTGGTTGAACTCTTCTTGAGACTTTTACATGTGAATCTACCTCTGTTCCTGGCTCTCTCTCTCTCTCTCTCTCTCTCTCTCTCTCTCTCTCTCTCTCCATCTCTCTGTCTGTGTCTGTCTCTCTCTCCATCTCTCTTTCTATCTCTCCATCTCTCTTTCCATCTCTCTGTCTCTGTCTCCATCTCTCTTTCTCTGTCTCCATCTCCCTTTCTCTCTCTCCATCTCTCTGTCTCTGTCTCTCTCCCTCTCCCCATCTCTCTCTCTCCATCTCTCTCTCTCCCCATCTCTCTTTCTCTCTCTCTCTTCCTCTCTCTCTATCTTTCTCTCTCTCTCCCCCTCTCTCTCCCCTCTCTCTCTCTCTCTCTCTCTCTCTCTCTCTCTCTCTCTCTCTCTACAGTCGCACCTGGCAAACGTCTGCTGAGTAGAGGAGGGAGAGAGAGGGAAGGGGAGGGGGTGGGGCTTTGGAAGCAGGAGGGCGGATGGTGGCAGACGAGGTTTCACATCTTTGATCATGTTGGGTGCTGTTTAGTAATTGTTGATTGATTGATTTATTTATTTAATTTGTTGTAATTTTTTTTGTGGCGAAGGGGGGGGGGGGTGGTGTTGAGGAGAAGGGGGGGGGGGGGCGTGGTTAGAAAAAGGGTATTTGGAGGATGGGGGAGGAAGAGTTGAGTCTTTTGTCGTTTTGAGTGCCACTATTGATTGGTCTGGTGTAACGTTGGACGCAGAATGTTTGCAATTAATAAACCGTTGGAGGGTACTTTTCTTTCCTCTTATTCTTTTTGTTAAGGTGAGGGGCAGGAGGGGGGGGGGGGGCAATGGAAAGGAGGATCGTGGGCTGCAGTTTAGTCTTTGATCGTTTTTGTTGCCGTTTGGGTTTGGTTTGATGTAAAGCGCAGAATTTGTTTTGGTTGTAATCAATGGACCGTTGTGGTAAACATGCTCTCTTTCAAGCTTGTGACATAATCATTATAGTGGGGTGCTTTTCTTTTCCGGAAGGAGATATAAGAAGTTGAAAAACGTGTCTTGACTAGATGGAGATTTTCTCATCTCTTGGTTGTTCACTGCAAGCCATCGTGCTCGACCATTTAATCATGACTGACATACTTCTTTTTGCCTGAATTATTCTTTTAATGTTGATACGGAGAGAATTTATTGAGAAGGATTTATGCTTAACACGTCTATTAGATCAATATCTGGCAACCTTTGTGCGTTCTTGCGAAAACACGCACGCACGCACGCACGCACGCACGCACGCACGCACACGCACACACACACACACACACACACACACACACACACACACACACACACACACACACACCATTTGCCTTTTTTTTTTTAACGATATCCATGGATATATTTACCTCGCCAATGGAGGGAGATGAAAGATTAAATAAAGTTTTACCTGCACACAAAAAAGCAGCAAAACTGGCCAATTGTAAGAGAACAGCAAACCACCCCCGGCCCCCCCCGCTCAGTCTAAAAATTCTCGCAGCCAAAGAATGCAATGCTGAACAGTAGTGTGTGTAGTTTTTTTTCTCTTTTTTTTCGTCTTCACACCTTGTCCCGTTGTGCTCCCACACCGCCCCGTCCCTGCACTCACGGCTCACTGTGTGTGTGTAGGTTGGGGGGGGGGGGGGGTAGGTGTAGAGGTATATAAACCTTCGCGAAGACTCGGGCTCTCCCAGTTTCTAGAGCTACAGAGCTAGAAAGGAGCATCTTCTCCTCTCGCCCTTCTTCCTCCCACCTTTCGCTGAGGCTGGATCAGCCTTGTGTTTCCGTAGCATCGGATAATCCCCTTGCACGCCCTTCAGTGTCTGGGAGCGTTCTGCGCTGAAGAGCGGCAACGCAATTCGTCTTACGTTATCTGCAGTCAAAACGTCCTCTTGACTTTGAGTCAAGAGAGAAAAATCTGCGTTGTGATTTTCATCTGCTGTTCGTTGAGTCAGGGTTTCGACAGATTGTTTGAGTGACGATTTCTTGGACCTCTCTCGCTCTGCCTATACCGACGGGAGTCGAAGCGTCCTATTGACTTTGAGTCAAGAGTGAAAAAAATCTGCGTCGTGATTTTCATCTGCTGTTTGAGTCAAGTTTTCCCGGACTTCTCAAGCAATCTGAGTCCTGTTTTCTCAGACTTGTGACTAAAGGATAGCCACAGGCCAGATAACTGCATCACGATTGTTTGTCCTGCCGATTGACGGCCATTTTCTTCGTCGACTCATTCGGTGAATATTGCGAAGTTCGACTTCCTCTACTGTTCGAGATTTTTTCTTCTTTCTCGAGTCAGTAGAATTATTCACACCTGAATTGATTCAGCTTGCACTAAGCTGAAGTGAGACTGGAATCGAGAAGAAACACCACTGCAGAAGAGCACTAAATTCCATGATACGTCCATCCCCTGCTCCGGTTTTCCTGACTGTCGTTAGCGTGGTGACGCAGAGCTTCCCTCACCTGCCACCAACTGTTGTGCCACCGTTGAGTCACTCGACCACAGGTGACAATTCTGACCCTTGTCCGTCAGTAAGCTTGACAGTGACCAGCGCCAACGAAGCCATTGTTGGGAGTCCGGCGAAAGCGCGGTTACTAGACAGTTCTGTGACGTTGAGATCAGCGTTTCTTGTTGACAAACCTGTTACCGATCATAGACTGGGAAGCTGTCAGGATTCTGCTGAGCATCCTGCGCTGATCCTGTCAAAAGTTTGTCCATGGTTCTGGTGATGACTTGACAGAGACCAGGGATAAACTGATACGACAGATTTCTCCAAGCATCTTGCGATCCTGAACAACAACAAAAAAGCCATCCAGGGTTTTATACGTTTAGGCGCCAGATAAACAGAGACGTGACATTCTTCTGAACCACCTGTGATCCTGACAAAGTTATCCAGGATTCTGAAGATAAATTCAGACGTCAGATTCATCTAGCTAACCTTTGATCCCGACAAAAAGTTATCCAGGATTCTGGACGCGGCGATCACTGTCATTATTTCTGACCCACGTCTGATCCCTGAAGAAAATAAATACTAAAGAGTCTGCATAGTCATCTCAGTTAAATCGGACACAACAAGCATGGAGTGTCAGTAAACCGTAATCCTTATACCAGGACACGATGATTCATACCGGATTGGAGTTTGTTGTTGATATGCTTTTCTGTCATATTGTATTCTCCACGGACGTAAAGTATTCCTCTGACTTTCGGACTTTTGAGTTCATGGTGGATTCCACTTGAGTCTGTTTTTCGAAAAACTGTGTTTTTTTGTGTGTAGAGTTAGTTTCTTCATTGGAACTTGCTTTACAGACTTGTTTGTTCGCTCTCTTTTTTTCGATTTTTTGGACTGATTTTTATCGATTTTTCTTTATATCCTGATCGGACCGTGGACCAACAGTAATTTCAGTTCTCTCTGAAAAGACTCAACTTTAGTCAGCGAAAAAGGCTGCAAATCAACCCATATCACAGCTTGTCGACGGTGCTATAGTGCTGTGGTTGCTGCTGAACTGCACGTGACACGCGCAGAACAGTTTTCAAGAACTGCACTGCACTTCGCAGCCTAGGAATCTGACGGAGTGATCTCGTGACTCATTAAAAAAGAAAAAGCTGTTGAATCGTATTGACTTGAGGGATGGCTTCCGGTGGTGACGACATTGAGGAGGTGAGGCTGCTCTTTTGTGTTCTTGTTACTGATTGGTCATTTGGGCCTTGGTAGTGCGTTTTTGATTGACAGGAAGGGATTGTAACGCGTTTTGATTGGTCAGGAGGTGTAAATGGTGTTTCTGGTTGATCGTTGTGCTACTCTTGACTGTGTTTTTGATTGGTAAACTGAGCTTATTCAAGAGAGTTTTTGATTGGGAAATGAAGCTTATTAAGTAGAGTTTTTGATTGGGAAATGAAGCTTATTAGGTAGTGTTTTTCATTGGTATCACCGTATGTAGGGATCATAATGGGGTTTGAATGCTAAAACAACTCTCACGTTTGATTGTGCCTTGTAGGGATTGCAGTACTGTAGTTTTCTAGACTAGCTAGTACGTTTTGGTTGGTCAGTAACCTGAAAAATGTCCCTGATAAGGCTTTTGGTGTGTTTTTGAATTGGTAATTTGGGCAAGATAGATACAAATAAAAGACCAAACAATACTGTACTCAAGAGTGAACAAAGAATACGAAACAAATAAGAACAAAGTTTTAACCCAATAAAGTGATCTTGATTGGTGATGGGAATTTAGAATGCGTTTTTGAATAGTTAATAAGTTAAAGTATCTTAAGTTGTGTTCTTTTTTTTTTCCTTTTTACATTTAGTCAAGTTATGACTACATGTTTTAACATCGAGGGGGGAATCGAGACGAGGGTCGTGGTGTATGTGTGTGTGTGTGTGTGTGTGCGTGCGTGCGTGTAGAGCGATTCAGACTAAACTACTGGACCGATCTTTATGAAATTTGACATGAGAGTTCCTGGGTATGATATCCTCAGACGTTTTTTTTCATTTTTTTGATAAATGTCTTTGATGACGTCATATCCGGCTTTTCGTGAAAGTTGAGGCGGCACTGTCACGCCCTCATTTTTCAACCAAATTGGTTGAAATTTTGGTCAAGTAATCTTCGACGAAGCCCGGACTTCGGTATTGCATTTCAGCTTGGTGGCTTAAAAATTAATTAATGACTTTGGTCATTAAAAATCTGAAAATTGTAAAAAAAAAAAATTTTTTATAAAACGATCCAAATTTACGTTCATCTTATTCTCTCTCCATCATTTGCTGATTCCAAAAACATATAAATATGTTATATTTGGATTAACAACAAGCTCTGAAAATTAAATATATAAAGATTATTATCAAATTTTTTTT
>NC_090260.1:30431646-30464146 GCF_037325665.1 Littorina saxatilis | reverse complement strand
CGCCTCAGGAACAGATCCAGCTAGCTAAGGTATGTCTGTCTGTCTGTCTGTGTCTCTGTCCGTCTGTCTGTCTGTATGTCTGTATGTCTGTCTGTCTGTCTGTCTGTATGTCTTATAGTCTTCCCCTCGCACCATCACCATCACAGGGCCTCGGGAACAGATCCAGCTAGCTAAGGTATGTCTGTCTGTCTGTGTCTCTGTCCGTCTGTCTGTCTGTCTGTCTGTCTGTATGGCTTATAGTCTTCCCCTCGCACCATCACCATTACAGCGCCTCAGGAACAGATCCAGCTGGCTAAGGTATGTGTCTCTGTCTGTCTGTCTGTCTTCCAAGAAAAAGAATGACGTCAATTCTCTATTTGATGAGTTCAGCTGCCTTTGCACTACATTTCATTCGATCCCATTTTCAGTGTTGGTTTGATCAAGACATTCATTATTTAAATTCGATTTGGACTGTTGTTGAGAGAAAACTATCTAAAGAGCCCAGAAAAATTGCAGCAGCAAGATAAATGCTGTCCTCTATCAAGACTGAGGACATATTGATAACCCGTCTCCCCCCCGCGGGTTAGGGGGAAGAATTTACCCGATGCTCCCCAGCATGTCGTAAGAGGCGACTAACGGATTCTGTTTCTCCTTTTACCCTTGTTAAGTGTTTCTTGTATAGAATATAGTCAATGTTTGTAAAGATTTTAGTCAAGCAGTATGTAAGTCCTTTGTACTGGAAACTTGCATTCTCCCAGTAAGGTCATATATTGTACTACGTTGCAAGCCCCTGGAGCAATTTTTTGATTAGTGCTTTTGTGAACAAGAAACAATTAACAAGTGGCTCTATCCCATCTCCCCCCTTTCCCCGTCGCGATATAACCTTGAACGGTTGAAAACGACGTTAAGCACCAAATAAAGTAAAGATGACAACCGGCCGTTACTCATTGCAGAGTGTTATTTTTGGGGGGTGCACTGCCCCAAACACCTCCCACCCTCGACTTTTCAGCATATCTTCTTCTGTTCTTCTGCGTTTGTGGGCTGAAACTCCCACGTACACTCGTGTTTTTTGCACGAGTGGAATTTTACGTGTATGACCGTTTTTTACCCCGCCATTTAGGCAGCCATACGCCGTTTTCGGAGGAAGCATGCTGGGTATTTTCGTGTTTCTATAACCCACCGAACTCTGACATGGATTACAGGATCTTTTTCGTGCACACTTGGTCTTGTGCTTGCGTGTACACACGGGGGTGTTCGGACACCGAGGAGAGTCTGCACACAAAGTTGACTCTGAGAAATAAATCTCTCGCCGAACGTGGGGACGAACTCACGCTGACAGCGGCCAACTGGATACAAATCCAGCGCGCTACCGACTCAGCTACATCCCCGCCCTTTCAGCATATCTCTTACAAAGATACCATGTCGTCCTAATGGGTGTAATATATAGAATCCTGACGGGCGCAGTGGCCTAGTGGACAAGACATTGGCCTCCTAAATTGGAAGGTCGTGAGTTCGAATCCCGGCCGCGGTCGTCTGGTGGGTTAAGGGTGGATATTTTTCCGATCCCAGGTCAACTTGTGTGCAGACCTGCTAGTGCCTTATCCCCCGTCGTGTGTACACGCTAGCACAAGTCCAAGTGCGCACAGAAGATCATGTAATCCATGTCAGAGTTCGGTGGGTTATGGAAACACGAAAATACTCAGCATGCTTCCCCCGACTGCGGGGTATGGCTTCCTGAATGGCGAGATAAAAACAGGCAAACACATAAAAACCCACTCGTGCAAAAGCATGAGTGAACATGGGAGTTTCAGCCCATGAACGAAGAAGAAGAAGAATCCTGAATGCATTCTTTGACCCATGGCTATCAACGCATGATATTTTCTTCATCTCTGTGTTGACAATTGCTTTCATACCTATGCATATAAACACATACATATATATGTCGTGCCGAATTCACGAAATTGTTGACTTCGCGGAATCGGCAACATTTTTGCCCATTTCGCGTAATCGGCAAAACGCTGCCCATTACGCGAAATCTGCAGCGTTTTCGGCGTAAAGGCGTCTAAAATTTGCCCATTTTGAGAAATCGGCAGCCACTTTTTGGTTTTAAAGTTCTCAAATGCCTGAGATATCATCACACTTAGACAACTAGATACTCGAATGGATAGATATTGCAATAATCGATCAGTTATGGCAAGTTATTGCAAAAAATGTAGTTTTCGTGCATTTCCGGAGTCATGCTCGACACAGACTAACATAGACCATACAAAACATAGTAGGGAGGTAAAACAATGTTAATGCAATGTTCTGGTGACACAAAAAGTAACAGACTGGCTGTCGCTTTTGCGAAATGGGCACATTTTAGAGGCCTTTCCGCATTTTCGGCAAAACGCTGCCCATTTCACGTAATGGGCAGCGTTGTGCCGATTACGCGAAATGCGCAAACATGTTGCCGATTCCGCGAATTCGGCAATTCCGTGAATTCGGCACGACATATATATCTGTGTGTGTGCTTCAGACACTAATAGAGGAGAAGGTCGAAGAGGAAGAGGAGTTTCGCGCCATGACAGCAGTCAACGCTGCCAACAGGGAGCAGAGGAAGCCACTCAAAAGACGAGCAGATGACGGCAGGGAGAAAATCTCACTGCCCTCCAGAGGTAAGCTCCGGGGCTCATTGGTGGTGGGCATTGGGGGGGGGGGGGGGGGAGGGATGAGGTGTAGGGTAAGGAAGGAGTAGAGGAAATTTAGCAAGGAGTAGAGGTTTCAAGAGACGGGCAGAGGACGGCAGGGAGAAAATCTCACTGTCCTCCAAAGGTACGCTGTGTGTGTGATTGTCTGGGGCACATTGTTGGTTTTGTGGGCATTGACGGGAAGGGGGGGGGGGGGGGGGGGATGGGGCGATGTGGGGTTAGGAAGGAGTAGAGGGAATTTTCAAGAGGACAGCAGGGAGAAAATCTCACTGCCCTCGAAGGTACGCTGGTTTTTCTCTCGGGGGTTAGGAAGGAGTAGAGGGAGCCAATCAAGAGACTGGCTGAGGGGGGGCGGCAGGAAGCGTGGAAGAGAGAGAGAGGGTGGTGGGAGACTGGGTGGACGGGAGCAAAGGAAAGTGAAGAGGAGGGGCACATACAGTGACACCTGTAATATGTGACCCTTGTGATCAGATGACATCCTCCCAGTTAAGAAATACAATGGAACCCCCTTTTCACCCCCCACCCCCCCCCCCCCCCCCCCCCCCCCCCCAATTGAAGACTCCCTTCCTTTTAAGACCTGATGTTTTCTCAGACTTTTTGTTCATATATAATCTCATAGTGGCCAGGCAGTTTTGCAGCAGAGAGTCCATTCTAATTTGCTCATAATGCAGGGATGGCCAAATCCCAAAATGTTAACTCGCCAGCCGGGCGAGTAACGTACTGCAAGAGAGCCAGAAGTTTTGCTGGCCCGGTGCATACCAAAGTTGCTCCCATCTGATTTGAAACTCGATATTACAGCCAAAAATGTTGCATTTGATTAGAATTTTCATTGGCCAGCCGAGCGAGCTTTTAGACGGTTTCTCCTAGCGCAGCGGATTTTTTAATCGCCCCTGGCGACCGGGCGGACGATTTGGCCATCCCTGTAATGCTATGCTCATATGCTGGGTTACAGTGGTGGAGCCAGAGGGCAGGTGGGACTCTGGCGACACCCTGCAGCAGATCGTGGAGGCCAGCCCGGTCAAAGAGTTCATGGAGGTGTTTGTATCCGCTGTGGAACACCCGGGTCACTTCTGGCTGCAGATCATCAACACTGCAGCCCTCAACCTCGACAAGCTGGTCGACGACATGACAGCTTTCTACAGCAACGCAGAAATTGCTCAGGTATGTTTGAAAATGTGGACTGGATTGGTGTGTGTGAGAGAAGGGTAGGGGTGTGTGAGAGATGGGTACGGGGGTGTGAGAGAAGGGTAGGGGGGTGTGAGAGAAGGGTAGGGGTGTGTGAGAGAAGGGTAGGGGTGTGTGAGAAGGGTAGGGGTGTGAGGTAGGGGTGTGGGAGAAGGGTAGGGGTGTGAGAGAAGGGTAGGGGTGTGGGAGAAGGGTAGGGGTGTGTGAGAGAAGGGTAGAGGTGTGTGAGAAGGGTAGGGGTGTGTGAGAGAAGGGTAGGGGTGTGGGAGAAGGGTAGGGGTGTGTGAGAGAAGGGTAGAGGTGTGTGAGAAGGGTAGGGGTGTGTGAGAGAAGGGTAGGGGTGTGAGAGAAGGGTAGGGGGTGTGAGAGAAGGGTAGGGGTGTGAGAGAGAAGGGTACGGGTGTGTGTAAGGGTAGGGGTGTGTGAGAGAAGGGTAGGGGTGTGTGTAAGGGTAGGGGCGTGTGAGAAGGGTAGGGGTGTGTGTGAGAAGGGTAGGGGTGTGAGAGAAGGGTAGGGGTGTGTGAGAGAAGGGTAGGGGGGTGTGAGAGAAGGGTAGGGGTGTGAGAGAAGGGTAGGGGGTGTGAGAGATGGGTAGGGGGTGTGAGAGAAGGGTAGGGGTGTGTGAGAGAAGGGTAGGGTGTGTGAGAGAAGGGTAGGGGGTGTGAGAGATGGGTAGGGGGTGTGAGAGAAGGGTAGGGGCTGTGAGAGAAGGGTAGGGGGTGTGAGAGAAGGGTAGGGGGTGTGAGAGATGGGTACGGGTGTGTGTAAGGGTAGGGGTGTGTGAGAAGGGTAGAGGGGTGTGAGAGAAGGGTAGGGGGTGTGAGAGAAGGGTAGGGGGGTGGGAGAGAAGGGTAGGGGGGTGTGAGAAAAGGGTAGGGGTGTGTGAGAGAAGGGTAGGGGGTGGGAGAGAAGGGTAGGGGGTGGGAGAGAAGGGTAGGGGTGTGTGAGAGAAGGGTAGGGGGGTGTGAGAGAAGGGTAGGGGTGTGCGAGAGAAGAGTAGGGGGTGTGAGAGAAGGGTAGGGGTGTGTGAGAGAAGGGTAGGGGTGTGTGAGAGAAGGGTAGGGGGGTGTGAGAGAAGGGTAGGGGGGTGTGAGAGAAGAAGGGTAGGGGGTGTGAGAGAAGAAGGGTAGGGGGGTGTGAGAGAAGGGTAGGGGTGTGTGAGAGAAGGGTAGGGGGTGTGAGAGAAGAAGGGTAGGGGGGTGTGAGAGAAGAAGGGTAGGGGTGTGTGAGAGAAGGGTAGGGGGGTGTGAGAGAAGAAGGGAAGGGGGGTGTGAGAGAAGGGTAGGGGTGTGTGAGAGAAGGGTAGGGGGGTGTGAGCAGGGTAGGGGTGTGTGAGAGAAGGGTAGGGGTGTGTGAGAGAAGGGTATGGGGGTGTGAGAGAAGGGTAGGGGTGTGTGAGAGAAGGGTAGGGGTGTGTGAGAGAAGGGTAGGGGTGTGTGAGAGAAGGGTAGGGGTGTGTGAGAGAAAGGTAGGGGTGTGTGAGAGAATGGTAGGGGGTGTGAGAGAAGAAGGGTAGGGGTGTGTGAGAGAAGAAGGGTAGGGGTGTGTGAGAGAAGAAGGGTAGTGGTGTGTGAGAGAATGGTAGGGGTGTGTGTGAGAAGGAGGGTAGGGGGTGTGAGCAAAGGGTAGGGGTGTCTGAGAAAAGGGTAGGGGTGTCTGAGAAAAGGGTAGGGGTGTCTGAGAAAAGGGTAGGGGTGTCTGAGAAAAGGGTAGGGGTGTGAGAGAAGGGTAGGGGGTGTGAGAGAAGGGTAGGCGGGTGTGAGAGAAGGGTAGGGGTGTGTGAGAGAAGGGTAGGGGATGGTGTGAGAGACGGGTAGGCGGGTGTGAGAGAAGGGTAGGGGGGTGTGAGAAGGGTAGGGGTGTGTGAGAAGGGTAGGGGGGTGTGAGAGAAGGGTAGGGGGGTGTGAGAGAAGGGTAGGGGGGTGTGAGAAGGGTATGGGGGTGTGAGAGAAGGGTAGGGGGTGTGTGAGAAGGGTAGGGGGGTGTGAGAGAAGGGTGGAAGTGTGTGAGAGAAGGGTAGGGGGGTGTGAGAAGGGTAGGGGGGTGGGAGAGAAGGGTAGGGGGTTTGGGAGAGAAGGGTAGGGGGGTGTGATGAGGGGAAGGAGAGACATGTATGACTGTAGAGATCATCAACTCGGCCAGTTTCGATCTCGACAAGCTTGTGGACGACATGACACACGGCTGTTCCTGGCTTGTGTTTTAGTGTAAGTTAAAAATAGCCCAGCAGAGGGAATAGTTTGGCTACCAACAGCTGCAGCTAGCACACTGTTAAGCTCGCTTGCCTGTTATACCCAACTGCTTCCACGCTATACTGGGAGATTGGCCTTCTCTGCGCTACTAGCTAGCTGCTGTTATCTCTGCTGTGGGGAAAGGATGGGTGCTTAAAATAGCCTGCAGCTAGAGTAGCAGAAATGAAGCCCTTTGAACAGCCGTGGACAGCTTTCTACAGCAACGCAGACACCGCTCAGGTCAGTTCGGAAATGTGGACTGGGTTGGTGTGTGTGTGTGGGGGGGGGGGGGGGGAGGGGGAGGAAAGTTACTTTTGGCTGCAGATCATCAACATCGCAGCCCCTCAACCTGGACAAACTGGTGGACAACATGACGGCTTGCAGACACCGCTCAAGTATGTTTGGTAATGGTGTAGAGGCCTGTGCGTGTGTAAAACCGGGGGGGGGGGGGGGGGGTGTGAGGGACACTTATGGCTGCTTATTATCAACTCCGTAATGAATTTATCTGTTGTTACACTAGGAGTACACGGTGACCGAGGTGAAGGAGGGCAAGTTGGTGGCGGCACCGTTCGAGCACGACAAGTCGTGGTACCGTGCCCGCGTGCTGAGCGTGGCTGGGGACAAGCTGGACCTCTACTACTTGGACTTCGGCGACAGCGGCTTTGCTCCATTGGTAGACGTCAGGGAACTCAGGTACTTAAATACAATAATTAGAATAATAATGATGAGGATATTATTTTATATCGAGCAAATCCTGAAACGGTAAGAACACCTCACAAAAACATACATAAATAAATTATTTTATCCTACATACGTGAGAGAGACACTCGTGAGATAATAATCGTTCAAATTACACGTGTGTATATCATGTAAATGAGGTCATGTCAAGCAAGTCTGGCAGGGACCTGTTTTTCCACTGCTTATGATGCCAAAATCACCGAGACGAACGTCATTGTAGAAAAAGAAATTGCGCTCGCTAATTACCCTCAATGAATTTTTAGAACGAACACGTCACGCCACACTCTCAGAGTGACGTTTCTTTACTTTGACATAATAGATTGCACGAGGCTTTAGAAGAGATCGAGGTTCCAAAACAAGCGTCTTCAATTTAGCTGCCTCGACTGCAGGACATTTTCAGTAATATACACGTAAGTACCCTAACCCTAAATAAACAGAATACTACATGGTTTGCTGTGTCGTACCAGATTTACACTCGTTGCTTTTTCAATTAGTGAACAGCTCGCTTTCGCTCGCAGTTCAATATTTAAAAAAAACAACTCGTGTAAATCTGGTACGACACAGCAAGCCATGTAATATTCTCTATCTGTACAATTCCAAATCAAATATTAATACACATCCAAATATACTTATACACTTTACAATAGCCTAAATAATAAGATGCCGTCCTCCCATGGGGAATGATGAGTGTTTAAAAGACTAAACAGATGGGCACAATAGCCTAGTACTTGATAAGACGCCGGCCTCCCATGGGGAAGGTTCAATGTGTTCAAATCCTGACAACGCCTGGTGGGTTCTTCTTCTTCTTCTGTGTTCGTGGGCTGAAACTCCCACGTACACTCGTGTTTTTGCACGAGTGGAATTTTACGTGTATGACCGTTTTTACCCCGCCATTAAGGGCAGACCGGGTAGGCAAAATGAGTTATTTTTGGTCTCATACACCTTTTTGGGGTTGTTGCATTTTTCACACCTTTGAACATCCTGGAATGCATTCAATAATCTGCTTTTGTCATTTTAGACATGTATTCATGTAAATAAAACCATTTTCAAACCGATGTTTTGTTGTTTTTGTCTGTGTTTTATCAAAAAAATCGAAAAAATGGTCAACTTTGGATACTCCGTGCTGGTAAATGTGCGCACATGACATGACCCTTCGCTGTTCAAACTGTGTGGAAATTTCCGTTCTTCAAGATGACGTCATCACCGTTGGGGAATTTCCGTTGACATAGGCACAAAGAGAGAGAATCCGTTCCAACCGAAACCCCGGAATTAATATATGCAAATATATGTAGGTCAAAGGCATTTGGCGCAAGCGCAGTAGACAACTTATCAGTCCCCCGGTGTCAACAAATCCATGACGTTTTCACCGATTCAGCAGCATTTTTCAAAGTTTTGAGCTGCGGAGAACAACCCTAACATTGGAAATGTTCGGCATAGTGGCAAGAAATATCAGAGAAAGATGAACCAGCTGCAGCGAACAGTAGAAGGAAGTAACAACACTCCGAAATGAACCAACATGATCGTATTTGAGCAGACGACATTCTAAGATTCTTGACTCGACGAGGTGGGTTTTGCTTCTTTCTCTTTTCGATCTTGTTTGTTTGACAACGTGATTTATTGCACATCGTTATGTTGTTGTTGTTGTAAGAATGTGTTAGGGTTTGCAGGTAAATGATAAACAGTTTGTGTCTGAAGTATTTTGCGGGTTTCTTGATCCAATTTACTGACCATGCCGCCGCCGCACACCCCCCCCCCCCCCCTCCCTCCCTCGATCATCTCTGTGATATCGTCTTCACAACCCCTATTTTATTGTTCTTCGCTGGCCAGTCCTTGAGAGCTTACTATGGTGTAACATGTCATCAGTATTCTTTGTCTGGGGTCAAACTGAGAAGCAGCATCTGAGCGATGTACGACTGACACAGTTTCTGTTTCTGGTCATTGACCGTAGGAAAATAAGTACCCTACTAGAGAGCGTTCTCTAATTCTAAAGGATTGGTTTACACCAGCATGGCTGACCAACCTATCATTGACAGCAATATTGTTGTCAAATCTTTTCCATTAACTAAGGAATAAAAAAAATAGATCCAATTTACTTCACCAAAGAAAAAAAAAGAGTTAAACTAAAGGACTGGGGATGCAACTCATGAATCAAAAGCATAAAGATCACCTGCAAACAGTGCTAGGTTTAGGAAATCTGAAAATGTATACACACACACAGAACACACACACACACACACACACACAAAACAGACAACAGACAAGAAACAAGCAAATACATAGCAAGTGTGATGAAATAAATTAATTTTAAAAGAAAAATATGAAAAGAAAGAAAGAAAGAAAGAAAATAATTCAGCTAGTTTCAGTATTAGTTCCTGTGTGTATGTGATTGTGTGGTTACTCAAATCCCATAGTAAACTTGACATGTACATTTTGTGATAGGGGCCAATTAATGAATGTCTTTTGTGTGTGTGTGTGTGTGTTCGTCAACCGACATATGTGGGTACGAGCCGCTGAGGTGGTTGTAAGAAAACCCGCCTGGTTCAGTGGTTGGGGGCTGATTGGGATTTCTGATTTACCAGCCTAGCCAAAAAGTTGAGGTACACCCCATGTAACATGGTCATTTGCAAAATAAAGTACAAGCACTTGTTGACGTTTATATTGAGTCTTAAAATTTGCAGCTTATTACAAACAAAAACCATGGACAGTTGTATCAAATATTAAATCAGTGTTTGTGTATTTATTAGGTTGGAGCAAGGGGAGAGCCAGTCCTCCTGTGGTGGCAGCGAGGAGAAAGATTGACCTGATGGAAAAGTTTGCTAAACCGGAACTACCCTCTTCCACAGCAGAAACATCAGCTTTGCCATCTTCTGACCAACCATAAGAAGATACAGATACTTTGCCATCTTCTGACCCATCACAAGCAGATATGGATACTGGTACTGTGCAACGTCACTCCGCTGACATGTGTTGGGCTTTTGTCAACATTGATCAGCTCAATCTATTGCTGAAAGGTTTATATCCTGTACTGAATGCTTGTCTGATAGCAGTCTGATTATGAAAGAAGGTGATGCATCAGCCCAAGGATTTGCACAGGCCCTGCATCTGGAGTGCATATGAGTGTCCATTCAAGTCTGCAGTTGTTTACTCTTCTCCCGGTGTTTGCAACGCTTCGGGTGGTAAAGTTGCATTTTAAATAATCCGCGTATGACCAAGTTGGTACATGGAAAGGGACATTCAGCTTTACAGAAATTTGCTGCAGTGTTAGGATTGAGCACAGAAATACTGTAATTAAAATGTTGCAACTTTTGAATGGCTTGATAGCTTTGTTCCATTTGTGTATATATAATTATGTAATGTTGTTGATGATTTGTGAAGCATCATTTCTATGCAATGGAATAAGAAATCAGTGCATCCGTTGGGTTTTTATGAGTCTGACAGTTTGGTTCTGATCAATATTTTCATATCAGCACAAACACAGATAATTGACTTTTTTAATGTTTTCATATAATTTTTTTTTAAATCAAAAAAATCTGATAATTTGATTATCAAATCATTTCCCCTTCATAGTTAAAGTGTTATTCTGGTTAAAAAAAAAACCACCCCATTAATTCAAGCTCTACTGTGGTACTAGTTTACCGGGGTACTAGTGAGACTCTTTTACATGCTGTTTTCTCTACATGTAATTTGAGACAAAATGTGGTAATTAAAATGTTGTAACTTTTGAATGGCAAGATGGATTTGTTCCAATTTTGTATATGTTGTTTATGATTTGTGAAGCACCATTTCTGTGCATGGAATAAGAATACAGTGGATTCCTTGTGTTTTTATGAGTCCGACAGTTTCGTTTTGATTCATATCTGCACTAACATAGATGAGTTTTCAAATGATTTTTTAAAAAAAGTCTGGATAATTTGATCGTCAAATCATTTCCCCATCATAGTAAAGTGGTTATTCTTATAAAAACATATCAATTCAGGCTGCACTGTGCTACTAGTTTGAGGTACTGGTTGGAATCTTTCAAATGCTGTTTTCTCTGAATGTAATTTTCAGACAAACATCTGTAATTAAAATGTTGCAACTTTTGAATGGCTTGATGGATTTGTTTCATTTTTGTTTATGTTGTTTATGATTTGTAAAGCGTCAGTTTTGTGTATGGAATAAGAGTTAAGTGCATTGGTTGGGTTTTTATGAGTCTGACAGTTTGGTTCTGATTCATGTTTTCATATCGGTACAAACAAAGATGGCTGTTTTCATATGATGTATATAAAAAAAATCCTGATAATTTGATTGTCAAATCCTTTTCCCTACATAGTAAAGTGGTCATTCTGATAAAATCATATGAATTCAGGGTGCACTGTGCTACTGGTTTTTTTATGTACTGGTTCAAATCTTTAAAATGCTGTTTTCTCTGAATGTAATTTTCAGACAAAACGCTACAATTAAAATGTTGCAACTTTTGAAAGGCTTGATGGATTTGTTCAGTTTTTGTATATGTTGTTTATGAGTTGTACAGCATCAGTTCTGTGTATGGAATAAGAGTTCAGTGCATTGGTTGGGTTTTTATGAGTCTGACAGTTAGGATTTCATGTATTTTTCTTATCAAAACTGAACCGGTAACTGAAAATGCTAAATTAAAATAATATATTGCTTAGAAATGCTTTTCGATGCACAGAATTATTAAACACACACATATTGCTGCAAAGAAGAAAAATTGGATCAAAACATGCACTGGTTCACAAACTGCAACATTTTAAAAAAAGCACATTTTATAACGTTTTTCTCACATTTTGGTGAATAAAACCCCCAAAAATTGCTTTTCACTCAAAATTTAAAATGGTTTCCCTTAATTAGGTTATTCTGCTTGCAAAAATCAAACAAGCAGCAAGCTGTTTCCAAAATAAAAAAAAAAAGTGCTTGCCTACCCTGTCCCCCCTTAAGGCAGCCATACGCCGCTTTCGGAGGAAGCATGCTGGGTATTTTCGTGTTTCTATAACCCACCGAACTCTGACATGGATTACATGATCTTTTCCGTGCGCACTTGGTCTTGTGCTTGCGTGTACACACGAAGGGGGATAAGCCACTAGCAGGTCTGCACATAAGTTGACCTGGGAGATCGGAAAAATCTCCACACTTAACCCACCAGGCGGCAGCGGCCGGGATTCGAGCCCTCGATCTTCCGATTAAGAGGCCGACGTCTTATACCACCCCGCAACAGCGCCCATCCGCCTGGTGGGTTAAGTTTCCAAACTTATGTCCTGTCCTGCCTTATCCCCCTTTGTGTGTATACACACAAGCACAAGACCAAGTCAAGCATGTAAAAGATCCTGTAATCCATGTCAGAGTTTGGTGGGTAAAAGAAACATGAAAATATTAAGAAATTGAGTATGCATGGCTGCCTAAATGACAGGGTTAAAACGGTCATACACATTTAACAATAAACACAATTGTACGGGGGAGTTTCAGCACATATGAATGCAGAAGAAGAAGAAACAAGTCGCGTAAGGCGAAATTACTACATTTAGTCAAGCTGTGGAACTCACAGAATGAAACTGAACGTAGTCCGCCGCTAGTGCAAAAGGCAGTGAAAGTGACGAGCCTGTTTGGCGCGGCAGCGGTTGCGCTGTGCTTCATAGCACGCTTTACTGTACCTCTCTTCGTTTTAACTTTCTGAGCGTGTTTTTAATCCAAACATATCATATCTATATGTTTTTGGAATCAGGAACCGACAAGAAATAAGATGAAATAGTTTTTGAATCGATTTCGGAAATTTAATTTTGATCATAATTTTTATATTTTTAATTTTCAGAGATTGTTTTTAATCCAAATATAACATATGTATATGTTTTTGGAATCAGAAAATGACGAAGAATAAGATGAAATTGTTTTTGGATCGTTTAATAAAAAAATAGTTTTAATTACAAGTTTCCGATTTTTAATGACCAAACTCACTCATTAGTTTTTAAGCCACCAAGCTGAAATGCAATACCAAACCCCGGCCTTCGTCGAAGATTGATTTGCCAAAATTTCAATCAATTTGATTGAAAAATGAGGGTGTGACAGTGCCGCCTCAACATTAATTTTACAAAAAGCCGGATATGACGTCATCAAAGGTATTTATCGAAAAAAAGAAAAAAAACGTCCGGGGATATCATACCCAGGAACTCTCATGTCAAATTTCATAAAGATCGGCCCAGTAGTTTAGTCTGAATCGCTCTACACACACACACAGACACACACACACACACACACACATACACCACGACCCTCGTCTCGATTCCCCCCTCTATGTTAAAACATTTAGTCAAAACTTGACTAAATGTAAAAATAGGCTCCACTGTTTTGCTAAAACACTAGTGTGAATAAACGAAAAAATGTAATGCTTGTGCTGTAATGTTGAAATGCCTTATCCATGTTCGCAAGACTGATTTCAATTATTAGCATCGATTTCACCATCTGCTTTTTGTCTTGGACAGGCCTGAATACCTGAGCTTACCTGAGCAAGCCATCGAGTGCAAGTTGGCAGGTGTCAAACCCGCAGGTAAGGCTGCTTCACTTTTGTACAGTGTTGTGAATTAAAATAAAACATGCGTGTCAACTTTTTTACGCAATTTGTCTGAAGAGACAGCTATGATACAGTGTTTGCATATTAATTCTTGAAGGAACACTTAGATGATTTGGTCCAGATCAGTGCTAATTCATGACTACCGTATTTGACGGATTACAAGACGCACCGTTTTATAAGCCGCACCCCCGACTTTTAACAAAAAAATTGGGACGAGCCACATATAGGCCGCGTCACTATATTAGCCGCCGTCGAAAAAAATATAATCAGATCGTGTCAATCAATCAAAACAACCAGGCAAACGAAAGTACGGTATTTGGCAAAATCGGCTCCGAGAATAAACAAGTGAAACAAAGAAGAAAAGTGAAAGTGTTTGAAGAAAAATATCACACACACAATTTGTAACCAACACACACATGTAGTCCCGCCCGGAATAAGCTTTTTTGGGATGATTTACGACTTTTGCGCACATTTCGAGCAGACGAAAACACAACATGGCGGCTCTCGCTCCTCCAACTATCGCGAGACACACAAAAACGAAATCTCGCGCGCGCGAGATCCTGATACATCCGGTGTTTCTCTGTACGCTATCTTGTCACGACGACTTGTTGACAAACGAAGATTCGCGAAAGAAAGAGAAAAGCGCCGAGTCTTGAGTAGAGAGCTAATAAAGTACCGGTAATCGCTAATCGAGCGAAATGAAAATCCGCGGCGACTACCATTAGGTGAATGCTATGTTTAGGTAACGTTTTAGCCGCATCTTTTTATAAGCCGCAATGCGATTTAAAAAAAAAAAAGTCGCAGCTTGTAGTCCGTCAAATACGGTACTACATAAGTCAATAAGTTGGCGAAATTGCGAGCGAGAAAATAAAATTGATGTCTGCCGTCAAATGTTTTGCTGGCACTAGTTGTGGGCAACATTGTCTTGCCTCCTCTGATTGGTGAAATTGCTTCGGCTTATGAGTCGAATGTAAGAAATAGAAAAAAATTAAGTTCTAGCGTTAAAATTTCAATGTAAGCTTCTTCTTCTTCTTCTTGGCGTTCGCAGAGGTTACACAATCAGTCCAGCACTGGTGATAAATGTTGTCGTTTTCTCCAACTCCTGTCGACTGCCGTATAGTTTGGTCTGCAAGGGAGTTGGTGACGGCCACACTTCTTTTCGTTCCTCATCTAGTAAGGGACATCGCTGTAAGATGTGTTCCGCTGTTTGGTCCTCTTGACCGCAGGCACAGGTTGGTGATGGCGCCAGCTTGAACTTTCGGTTCATGTGAGCATTGAGCCTGTTGTGGCCAGTACGCAGCCTGATGAGGTTGACTTACTGCTCTCTGGACATTGTGTGGTAGTCATCTCTGTTTGTCCTTGGCCTCATCAATGCCTTGATGATTGTCTTCTGCTCACTAAAGCTGACACTGTTTTCAGGTTGGTCTTCCACGGCTCCTTCTTTTGCCAGCTCATCTGCCCTTTCATTTCCTGGTATCCCACAGTGTGCTGGTATCCACTGGAGGACAACTCTTCTGGTTTGTCTGACCATCTGTAATGCTTTGGCCAGCTGTGGGAGTTTGTCGTTCTCTAGGGCCTGAAGGACTGAAAGGGCGTCCGAGAGGAAGACAACTTGGTAGCAAGGGTCTGCGGAGTCCTGAACGAAGGAGGCGGCCTGCATGAGAGCTTCTGTTTCTGCTTTATAGTTTGCAATGTAAGCTAAGGCACGAGGGGCTGCATAAGAGATTTGTAATGTAAGCACAAGGCCAAGTGTGCACGGAAAAGATCCTGTAATCCATGTCGGAGTTCGGTGGGTTATGGAAACACGAAAGGCCAAGTGTGCACGGAAAAGATCCTGTAATCCATGTCAGAGTTTGGTGGGTTATGGAAACACGAAAATACCCAGCATGCTTCCTTCTGAGTTCTGTTCACACGCCTAGCACGCGTTGTTGAAAGGAGCTCCCGGAAAGCGAAAGAATGTGTATGAGTGCACCTTGAGTCGTCTTGTGGTGAGATATGAGCCCGTTATAAATTCTCGTATTTATTTTCATTTATTTAACAGTCACTTTTGGTTCACTGTGTATGAATTGAATGATTTTTTAATTTTTGATGTTAATTTATTTGTTTATTTATTCATTGATTTATTGATTTATTTTTGTGCCATGCAGGGGCCGAGTGGTCCGAAGAGACGTGCGATGCGTTTGAAAGCCTGACGCACTGTGCGGAGTGGAAGGTGATGTCGGCGAGGACTGTGGGGTACGAACCCGACTCGGCCGGCAGACAGCGGCCCTGTGTACAGCTGATGGACAACGTTGCCGAGCAGGTGAGAATTCATGTGCGGGTGTGGTGAGAAATTTGGGTGCAGGTAAAAAATTAGGAGAGAGTGGAAGATACTGTGGGAACCTCTTGTTAAGACCTTGAGAAATCTTAGAAATGCTGCTTTTTTTTTTTTTTGCTTTTTATTATTTTTGACCTCAGTTGCATGCAGGCTGCTTCAAACCCTCCTTCTTCTTTTTGTTGTTGTTGTTGTTGTTGTTGTTGTTGTTGTAAATCGGTGGTGAGCATCCTTCTTCATTGGTCTTTTTTTCTTTTCACTTTTTTTTTTTTTTTTACTCTAACTCCAAGGAAATGTTGCCGCCTTACAAAGGTGGGAGACTTAAAATGGAGATAAATTTGAAGAGTCTATGAACAGAAGTCTTACATTGGGGGGACCCGCAAGAGGGAGGTGGTCGTGTATAAACCCTTTCTCAAAGCAGCATGACACGTTAGCAGGTGCACGGTTGGCCTAGTGATAAGGCGTCCGCCCCGTGATCGGGAGGTCGTGGGTTCGAACCAAGGCCGGGTCATAGCTAAGACTTTAAAATTGGCGATCTAGTGGCTGCTCCGCCTGGCGTCCGGCATTATGGGGTTAGTGCTAGGACTGGTTGGTCCGGTGTCAGAATAATGTGACTGGGTGAGACACGAAGCCTGTGCTGCGACTTCTGTCTTGTGTGTGGCGCACGTTATATGTCAAAGCAGCACCGCCCTGATATGGCCCTTCGTGGTCGGCTGGGCGTTAAGCAAACAAACAAACAAACAAACAAACAAACAAACAAACAAACAAACGTTAGCAGGTGAGAAATTAAGGGATAATAATGATGAGAAATGTTTGGGATATAGACGAATTTCGAAACTAAGTCTGTCCCCTTTGAATTGGTTGTCAAAGAGTGAATGCCCTTTGCTTTTTACACAGACAAACATTGGACGGGCCAATTAATCACTAGCGAGGGGTGTGTCTGAAACACGTGGACTGGACCACGTGTAATTAGTTATTTGTCAGCGGAAAAGGAAGGGTATTTAGGCACAAAAAAAAAGATAGGTCTGTTTACGGTAACATAGGGTGAACAAATAGGGTCGGTAGGTCGGGTTTTTTTTTTTTTTCTCCCCTCTCTATGATGTTTCACAGTTCATTTCTTCTCATCAATCCCTGTTTTTGCGTTCTATAAACAGTACTTTGAGCTTACCTCCCTTCTGTCGTCTGCTGTTTGAGCGCAAACAGCTCTATTTTGGATGCGTTTTTTTTTTTCAGACGATCCAAAAAAAAGATTAGGGTCGGGCCTAAAAACTAGGGTCGGTCGGGTTACTGTAAACAGACCTTTTTTTTTTTTTGGCCTTACTCTTTCACAACCCTTATAAACCGGACAGAATTACAAGTCAGAGATGGATGTGTAGATGCTCTGTGTATGTGTGTTAGATTATGTGTGTCAGCCTCTGTCTGTCTGTGTGTTTACGTCAGTCCGTTTGCATGACTGCCTATATTCCTGTCTCTCTATTGGTAAATTTTTCTGTGAAACAGGGTAATCTTTTCGTCATAATCTTAACGTCAGTGGTTTCTGTGTTGCAGCCTGTGGAAGTGGCAGCAGTCCTCGTGTCTCGGGGTCTGGCAGCCTGGGAAGCACCACCTGCCGCAGCTTCTGCCGTTACCACGGAGACGGTTAGCACTGACCTTCAACCTCAGTCTGACCCCAAACCTGATTGACCTTGACTTGCCCTTGACCACTGACGCGTGATTGTGTTTTATTTTAATTTTCTTCTTATTTTTTTTGTACAAGAGAATCGATTTAATTTTACTGCTTGGCCGTCAATGCATGGTTGAAGTGGTCTTTATCTTTATTTTTACATTAACTGACTTTTAAAATATTTGCCTGGTGTGTGCATATAGCAATTTTTAAAGAATAAAAGTGGTTTAGTTGCTTTTTAGTACAGCTGTTTGTTGGTTTGATTTGTTTTTGAATGAGCGTGCCTGCATGAATGAGCTTAGAAATGTTGTTAGGCCAACAACAAAAAATAGTCTGTTTACGGTATCCCGACTGACCCTATTTTTTCGCGCGACCCTAGACTTTTTGGGGGGATTTGGGGGGGAAAAAAAAAGTCTTTGTTTTTTGGCAAAAAAACTTAAAAATATAGTTTTTTGGAAAAAAATAAAAAAATAAAAATCCCGACCTACCGACCCTATTTTTTTGGCCTATTTTTCCGTAAACAGACGTTTTTTTGTGTGGCCTTAGTGGATTTATTGTGTGTCTTTTTTGATTGTGGTGGCGTTTTGCTTGCCCTTGGTGAAATTCGTCCGCATGACATGTCATGGTGATTTAACAACAATCTTATTTTCATAACCACTGTAAATGTATCCCCATTATAAGAAAAAAAAGAAAAGAAAAGAAAAGAAACAAATGCAAAATAACTCGGGGTTGAAGCATCCTGCATGCAACTGAGGTCACACACACAAAAAACAAAAAACAAAACAAAAAAACAATCTATACTCACGGAATAAAATAACTCAACATGTTTTAAAATTTAATATCTCAAAATCGGAAAAAGTTGCAGGAGGGCGGGGTGGTACGATCATAGAACCATCAATTCCTGAGAAGAGGAAAAGAACCGGAATGTTCTCGGTTGTTTAGTTTTTTCACAATTGGTCCTCAAAGACGCATGGTGTCATTTTGGAGTTTACTAGACTGACGCCTAAGCTTGCCGACGCTGCCGACAGCCAGTGCACGCTGTGTGTGCTGTAAACAGGTAGGCCTGCACTCTTTGACTCTCGGGGCACGTCTACCCGTACTTGAAACCTGCAAAAGGTCTGCTGCTGATCCACGATCACAACAACAATATACACTCTCCTCGGTGTCCGAACACCCCACGTGTGTACACGCAAGCACAAGACCAAGTGCGCACGAAAAAATCAAGTAATCCATGTCAGAGTTCGGTGGGTTATAGAAACACGAAAATACCCAGCATGCTTTCTCCGAAAACGGCGTATGGCTGCCTGAATGGCGGGGTAAAAAACGGTCATACACGTAAAATTCCACTCGTGCAAAAAACACGAGTGTACGTGGGAGTTTCAGCCCACCAACGCAGAAGAAGAAGACCCGCTTGTTTTTAAGACTTGATTTGTGCAAATGTTGGGAGGTCTTCCACTGTCTAAATGAAAATGTAAGCAAGAAAGTGTGAAAAGACGCGAGTTTTTGTTAGAACCTTCTTCACCATAGTTTGATAGACCCTAATATAGTTTCAATCACGGAGAGAGAGAGAGAGAAAGGTAGAGTTTCTCTAAACTGAGAAAGAACAACAAACTTGATTCTGTCCCGAATAACCGAATAGGTTCAAGGGACGTAACAATCGACAACCAACTATAAGGCCAAAAAGAAAATATGTCTGTTTCCGGTAACCCGACCGACCCTATTTTTAAGCGCCGACCCTAAAGGTTTTTTTCGCTTTTCGCACAAAAACAAAAAAACAAAAAAAATATGAAGTCAAGTATACTAAATTTAGTTTCAATATATCTAGGTCAAAAACATGTGCTAAATAATTGTTAGTAAACTAAGGAAGCGTTTAAAAAAAAAAATAAACAGGTAAAAATACGTTAACAAAACGTAAGAAAAAGGTTTAAAAAATGTTTTTAAAAAAAACACCGACCGACCCTATTTTTTTGGGCGATGTTACTGGAAACAGACATATTTTTCTTTTTGGCCAACCAATCATGAGGCATTAAAAAGCATATCCTTTCACGATGACATATATTTCCAAAAGTACAGCCGGACTGCTCTCTGTACATAGACTAGTGGACATTTGAAGAATGGTTCAGGTGACATTTATTGAAACCCCCCGCGGGTTAGGGGGAGTCCCATATTGGTTGGGACGAGAAAGAATTTACCCGATGCTTCCCAGCATGTCGTAAGAGGCGACTAACGGATTCTATTTCTCCTTTTACCCTTGTTAAGTGTTTCTTGTATAGAATATAGTCATTTTTTTTAAAGATTTTAGTCAAGCACTATATAAGAAATGTTAAGTCCTTTGTACTGGAAACTTGCATTCTCCCAGTAAGGTAATATATTGTACTACGTTGCAAGCCCCTGGAGCAAATTTTTGATTAGTGCTTCTGTGAACAAGAAACAATTCACAAGTGGCTCTATCCCATCTTCCTCCTTTCCCCGTCGCGATATAACCCTTCGTGGTTGAAAACGACGTTAAACACCAAATAAAGAAAAGAAAGAAAGACATTTATTGAATTAAATCAGACGGGCGGAGAGGCCAAGTGGGTAAGACATCGGCCTCGTAATCGGAAGGTTGTGAGTTCAAATCCCAGCCGCAGGCGCCTGGTGGGTTAAGGGTGGATATTTTTACGATCTCCCAGGTCAACTTATGTACAGACCTGCTAGTGCCTTAATTATTCCCCTCTGTGTGTACACGCAAGCACAAGACCACGTGCGCACGGAGAAGATCCTGTAATCCCTGTCAGAGTTCGGTTGGTTATAGAAACACAAAAATTCCCAGCATGCATCCCCCGAAAGCGGCGTATGGCTTCCTAAATGGCGGTGTAAAAACGGTCATACACGTAAAAAAAAAACACTCATGCAAAAACATGAGTGAACGTGGGAGTTTCAGTCCATGAACGAAGAAGAAGAAGAAGAAGAATTAAATCGACAACAAAAACACATGATATGCAGGAAGCAGCCAGGCTGTTGAATTTTGGTGTCGGTCCGAGTGGCCTGCCCTAATTGAGCCAGAAGATGACTTTGCGAAGTCATTTTGCTGAAATTTAGCGGCAAAGCTTTGTGCAGCGATCTTCGTGAAGTCGACTTCGCTCAATTAATATCAGGCGTAATCCCATGTAAAAGCCTGGACAGATATGGGCGGGGATGTAGCTCAGTCGGTAGCGCGCTGGATTTGTATTCAGTTGGCCGCTGTCAGCGTGAGTTCGATCCCAGGTTCGGCGGAAATTTATTTCAGAGTCAACTTTGTGTGCAGACTCTCTTCGGTGTCCGAACCCTCCCCCGTGTGTACACTACATTGGGTGTGCACGTTAAAGATCCCACGATTGACAAAAGGGTCTTTCCTGGCAAAAATTGCTTAGGCACAGTTAATATTTGTCAACCTATACCCGTGTGACTTGGAATAATAGGCCGTGAAAGGTAAATATGCGCCGAAATGGCTGCAATCTACTGGCCGTATACAATTTCATCTCACACGGCATCACTGCAGAGCGCCTAGAACTGTACCCACGGAATATGCGCGATATAAGCGTCATTGATTGATTGATTGATATGTGATGGCAAACAGCTACATCTGAACGGAACTATAGTGCGTATCATTTTCTCACTGGCAAAATTCATGAAGCCAACTATCTGAGAAGAACGAAGCATGAAGAACGTTGGGTGGCTGTGTTAAAAACGCAATATCTCCTTTTTACATTTAGTCAAGTTTTGACTAAATGTTTTAACATCGAGGGGGAATCGAGACGAGGGTTGTGGTGTGTGTGTGTGTGTCTGTGTGTCTGTGTGTGTGTGTGTGTCTGTGTGTGCGTGTGTGTTTGTGTGTGTGTGTGTGTGTGGAGCGATTCAGAGTAAACGACTGGACCGATCTTTATGAAATTTTTCATGAGTGTTCCTGAGTATGATATCCCCAGACGTTTTATTTCATTTTTGCGATAAATGTCTTTGATGACGTCATATCCGGCATTGTGTAAAAGTTGAGGCGGCACTGTCACACCCTCATTTTTCAATCAAATTTCAATGGCCAAGGAATCCTCGACGAAGGCCGGACTTTTATATTGCATTTCAGCTTGGAGGCTTACAAATTAATTGATGACTTTGGTCATTAAAAATCTGAAAATTGTAATTAAAACTTGTTTTTATAAAACGATCCAAAATTACGTTTATCTTATTCTTAATCATTTTCTGATTGTTATATTCGGATTAAAAACAAGCTCTGAAAATTAAAAATATAAAAATTATGATTAAAATTAAATTTCCAAAATCGATTTAAAAACAATTTCATCTTATTCCTTTTCCGTTCATGATTCCAAAAACATATAGATATGATATGTTTGGATTAAAAAACACGTTCAGAAAGTTAAAAAGAATAGAGATATAAAAAAGCGTGCTATCCTCCTCAGCGCAACCGCTACCGCGCTTTTCTGGATTGTTAATTTCACTGCCTTTGCCACGAGCGGTGGACAGACGATGCTACGAGTGTACGGTCTTCCGGAAAAAATGCAATGCGTTCAGTTTCATTCTGTGAGTTCGACTGAGCTTGACTTAATGCTGTATTTTCGCCTTACGCGACTTGTTTTTCTCTTTCTCTGTCTCTGTCTCACACACGCTACCTCTCTGTCTGTCTGTCTGTCCGCCTCTCTCTCTCTCTCTCTCTCTCTCTCTCTCTCTCTCTCTCTCTCTCTCTCTCTCTCTCTTTCTCTCTCTCTTTTCTCTCTCTCTCTCTCTCTCTCTCTCTCTCTCTTTTCTCTCTCTCTCTCTCTGTCTGTCTCTCTCTTTCTCTCTCTCTTTTTTTCTCTCTCTCTCTTTCTCTCTCTCTCTCTTTCTCTCTCTCTCTCTCTTTTTTTTCTCTCTCTCTCTCTTTCTCTCTCTCTCTCTCTCTTTTCTCTCTCTCTCTCTCTCTCTCTTTCTCTCTCTCTCTTTCTTTCTCTCTCTCTCTCTTTCTCTCTCTCTCTCTTTTTCTCTCTCTCTCTCTCTTTCTCTCTCTCTCTCTCTTTTCTCTCTCTCTCTCTCTCTCTCTCTCTCTCTCTCTCTCTCTCTCTCTCTCTCTCTCTCTCTCTCTCTCTCTCTCTCTCTCTCTCGCCATGTCGGTCTGTCTGTCTCTGTCTGTTTGTCATCATCATCATCATCTTCATCATCATCATCATCTTCATCATCATCTTCATCATCTTCATCTTCATCATCATCATCATCATCATCATCATCTTCTTTTCAGACTTGTCTCTTTCTTTTCTTTTTCCTTTGATTTTCTTTTTGGTTTAAGTGTTTGTTTTGTTGTTGTTTTAAAAGTTTGCCGGCGTTGTTAAGGAAAACACGTCATCTCTGTTGTGGCTACGAGGATTAGGGGAAAGGCTCCTAATATGGACCGGCTCCTAATATGGACCACCTCCGGTTCTGACAAACTAACGGCGCTAGAGCGCTCAAAACAATTTCATTCGCTTTATTCACCCTCTCTGGATAAGTTGCACATGTCAAAACAGTTGCAGAAACACAAACCTCAAAACCGTTAGGCTTTTTCGCTTTTTTTGACTTTTGGCAGCGTTCACTCTAAATTTTCCGCCTAAAACGGACTCGTTTCTGTCCACAGCCAAAGCTTTTATCACACAAAAATGGCTATATATGACAGCTAAGACCGTATTTGTTACATTTTAGCAGTATGTACCCCGGGTTTCTACTGCAAACAAAAAATAATAGCAAAACCTCAAAGTATGTGTGAGTCCCCTAATATGGACCACCTTCAACAAATCGAAGAAAATAAAAGCTAAAGGCAATTTTGATTAATTCATTAAGAAGCTTGCTGAAAATAACCTATAACTAGCCCTCGAGATTTCAAAAAAATATAACAAATAGTCTTTTTTTGGTGGAATTTGATAATTTCACTTATTTTCACTCTGTTTTTGATAAGCTTCTTCAGTTTCCTGGTGTGCTTCAAATAATGCTCTCATCAACCCGAAACAGCTAAATCTAAAGCATATTTGAATTTGTCTGACTTGCACACTAAGTTGTATGATGTTATTTTGAAGTATAGGGGGCTTTTTACAGTGATTCGTGAAGGCCGCTTCACTGGTCCATATTGGGCGCCCAGGCTCCTAATATGGACCATTTGTGATTTTTTCTGTATTTAATTTTTGCTGAATGTCTATCAAAGTTATTTCACTCTAATTAGGCCTAACGGTTAAACTAAGAGAGAAGGACTACCAACCACAAAATGAAACTTCTTCGCAAGAAAACAAGCTAGTTATCAGCAATAAACAAAAAGTGGTCCATATTAGGGGCCCTTCCCCTACTTACAACAGCAGAAAGTTCCAGACTATCATTACGCCATGGATCGATGAATTGCATGCAGAATTCGAACCTGTGTGTCCGCATTCACTTTTTATCAGTGATAAATAGTTCCAGCTCATGCAGAATATGCACGCGACATCCGCATTTCAGTTCAGAAATCGATGGTTGCTCCCCGCCGGCCAGACACACTTCCGCAACAATAATAATGATTGCAAAGGTGAGAAACTGGGGTGAGTTTTAAATGAGGACTTTAACTTTGACGGAGCAGGGTCGTCTTGTCAAATGGAAAGTATTGGGGATGGAGTTTGTACGTGGAGCCGTGTAAATATTAATATCCTTTTTATGTCAGTTTTAAGAACATGAAACAGCCCATTTTGTATGTTCATATTATATATATTTCTCACCTGCAGGGGGGTCTATTTTCGGAATTATCTCTCTCTCTCTCTCTCTCTCTCTCTCTCTCTCTCTCTCTCTCTCTCTCTCTCTCTCTCTCTCTCTCTCTCTCTCTCTCTCTCTCTCTCTCTCTCTCTCTCTCTATGCGTCCCAAGGACACCTCCCGCGGGTTAGGGGGAAGAATTTACCCGATGCTCCCCAGCATGTCGTAAGAGGCTGCTAACGGATTCTGTTTCTCCTTTTACCCTTGTTAAGTGTTTCTTGTATAGAATATAGTCAATTTTTGTACAGATTTTAGTCAAGCAGTATGTAAGAAATGTTAAGTCCTTTGTACTGGAAACTTGCATTCTCCCAGTAAGGTCATATATTGTACTACGTTGCAAGCCCCTGGAGCAATTTTTTGATTAGTGCTTTTGTGAACAAGAAACAATTAACAAGTGGCTCTATCCCATCTCCCCCCGCTTTCCCCGTCGCGATATTACCTTCGTGGTTGAAAACGACGTTAAGCACCAAATAAAGAAAGTAAAGAAAGAAAGTCCCAAGGACAGATTGTAAGAAAAAGCGTAGCCTTAAATCTTAATCCTTGTTAAATAAAGTTCAATTCAATTCAATTCAATTCAATTCAATTCTCTCTCAGTACCCCTCCACCCCTTCTACTTACTAGAGAGAGAGAGAGAGAGAGAGAGAGAGAGAGAGAGAGAGAGAGAGAGAGAGAGAGAGCCCAATTCCTGGACGTTTATTGACAAAACAAAACGTTACATTTACAGGTAAGTCGACCCAGAGGTCTTAGACAAACAACTATAATGCAAATTATGAACTTGCCTAAAAACAAATTTATTAAAAAAAAAATGCCGACGGCATCTTTCAAGCGAGTGTCATCGACGATTTTGAAATAAGGTCATTATTTGTATCACAAGTGTTTGTCTGTCTGTCTGTTCACTTAAAAGACCGCTGGGTCGACGTACTAGTAAATGTCACGTTTTATTTTGACAATATTTCAACGTTCCAATAACCTACAATTCTTATTTTTGTATGCTGAATTTTGAAACGTTTGGTTTTTGGGTTGTTTTTTTTGCTTAACGCCCAGCCGACCATATCAGGGCGGTGCTGCTTTGACATATAACGTGCGCCACACACAAGACAGAAGTCGCAGCACAGGCTTCATGTCTCACCCAGTCACATTATTCTGACACCGGACCAACCAGTCCTAGCACTAACCCCATAATGCCAGACGCCAGGCGGAGCAGCCACTAGATTACCAATTTTAAAGTCTTAGGTATGACCCGGCCGGGGTTCGAACCCACGACCTCCCGATCACGGGGCGGACGCCTTACCACTAGGCCAACCGTGCCGGTTATTTTGAAACGTAAGCATGCAGCTAGTCTATCTGTTTTTGGATGTCCAATCCCTGAAAGTCATACTCATATTGCAAAAGGCGATCGACAAAAAGAAGACGTACAGTACAGTCATCTTTTGAAATCGACGATTGCTACCCAGACACGCGGCTTCGACACCAAGGTTGGCATATGAAACAGAGTAATTTTCAAATTGCGCAGTACGTATCGCTAGCACATACACGTCGCTCTGAGTTAGCTAGGCAATCGATCGTATTGAGGGCTATTGTAATCTACGATTTTCTCGGGAACTCGGAATGTTTTCGGAATCAGTTCGACCAATCGATAAAAGGGTTCTTTCAATATTTCACTTTTTCTCTCCATTCTTTTTTTGTCAATATCTTTCCTGATCTTGTTCTCCTCAGTTCCTGTCAGCTTCAAGCCTTTAACGATCGGTACAATGACTCGAATGTGTTGCAATTTTCAAAATGGATGTAGTTTTGCTAAGCGAGATGAAATAAGCTGGTCAGTGCCTTTCGGGGCTGCTTTGTGTCGAAGGTCATGGGTCGTTCTACATGTATATGTGCATGTCGTGCCGAATTCAAGTAATTGCCGAATTCACGTAATTGCCGACTTCGCAGAATCGGCAACATTTTTGCCCATTTCATAAAGATGGGTCCAGTAGTTTACTCTGAATCGCTCTACACACACACACACACTCACACACACACACATACACCACGACCCTCGTCTCGATTCCCCCCCTCAACGTTAAAACATTTAGTCATAACTTGACTAAATGTAAAAAGGATCAATAATAATATAAATTCTTAAGTAACATGGTTTCCAACGCTAAACGGGGGAGGGAGGCAGACAGACAGGAAACAGAGGAACCCCTCTCCTTTTTAGACCCCCCCCCCCCCCCCCCCGTTCAAGACCTTCATGCTTTTTCAGATTTTTTGTTGATAGCGTCTGTAAATTTACCTCCATTTTAAGACTCCCTCCTAAAAAGACCTAACTTTCTGAGATTTGTTGAGGCCAGTAATTAAAAGGGGAGTTCCGCTCTACCTGTAAAGTCACACAACTCTTTGCGTCTTCTGGTCTACACATGCAACTGATCATGTCTCAAAATCCCGCAGTGCCTATATATCACTCAATCAATTGCTCAACTTTAGCAAGGTGAGTGATGGTAATAGGCCTAAAGGCTGATGGCGACTCGTTATTTCCGGCTCTAGGTCAGCTAGTTTCGATCAGGGCAATCGTTTAAAACGCCTTTTACCTGTCCTTTCTACCCGTATGTTGCGCTCCAGTACTTTCTTCTCAGATCTTCTCTCAGTCTTAGGTCAATGGAAAGAGCTGGATATAAGGGGGGGGGGGGGGGGGGGGGGGGGGGGAAGGGGGTGTCCTGGGTTCCGGTCCGCATAGATAATTATTAGGGGTTCTTAAACTGAGGAGGGTACCACTGTAGCGTGACTCGACCAAGCTATTTCGGGTAGCTAGGCTGTGAAAGGGCTGAGAAGGAAATCCCACTCTTTGAAGATAATGACTACAGACTCTCACTTTCTTCGCAGAAACGATCATTTCAATGGCATGTTTTCGAGGTAACGTGATTGCATTGTAATGAATGATGCATGACGACCCACGATACCCGTCTCTGGCTTTCGATCAGAGCGGTAATCAGTAAAACGCCTTTTACCAGTCTGTTACTCTGTTTCTCTCTGGTTCTTCCGTCTCAGTTCCTCTCAGTCTTAGCCTGGTCGATTTAGTCAATAGCTTGACTAGATCTCGCCATATATCGGGTAGCTTGGCTGAGAATCGCTGAGGAGAAAGTCCAACTTTTTTCTCAAGATAATGACCTTAAAACGACCCCCAAATTCAGTCTCTGCGCACACGAATATTTAAATGGCATGTTCTTGGGCGAACGGGATTGATTTTAAAGGCTGCCCTTAATTATTCCCGTGTCTGGCTTTCAATCAGCTCGGCAATCAGTCAAAACACCGTGTTTTTTTCTGTCCCTTATTTTTTTCTGTCCGGTTGTTTTGTATAAGTTTCTTTCTAGTCTTTGTCGAAATAAAAAAAAAATTAAGAAAAAGAGGTTGCGGTAAAAACTACCAGGATAATCAGTAAGGAACCGAAACCGATATGACGTCATTTTTCTCGTCTCAGAATGGCGGTGTAACTCTTTTCATTCCGATTGGTGCAACCAGCTTGGCGGCCCAAGAGGAATCGTTCCGAGAGGGGTGGGTACGTTCGTAGAGTTTGGGGATGATGCACAGAAAACCAGTGTTACGTCGGCAGTCTGAGACAAGAACAAAACACATTTAGTTTGTCCTCGAGTGACCCCCTTCTGTCTGTCTCTCTGTGTCTCTGTCTCTCTGTCTCGCTGTCTCTGTCTCTGTCACTCTCTGTCGCTCTCTGTCTCTCTGTCTCTGTCTCTGTCTCTGTCTCGCTGTCTCTGTCTATCTGTCTCTCTGTCTCTGTCGCTCTCTGTCTCTCTGCCTCTCTCTCTCTCTCTCTCTGTCTCTGTCTCTCTCTGTGTCTCTCTCTCTCTCTGTCTCTGTCTCTGTCTCTCTCTGTCTCTCTGTCTCTCTCTCTCTCTCTCTCTCTCTCTCACACACACACCTTATTTTTTTCCTCCAATCTTGCGATAAATCTTAAGCCTTCCAAACCTATCCCCCCCCCCACCCCTAACGAAAAAAAAAACCTCACCCTCTTATACAACTCCCGTAACTGACCCATACCTCTTAACCCCTGCGTTCGTCCCCCACCAGGGCCGGACCAAATGAGTTGTAAGGGGGGGGGGGGGTTCCTCCTTTTTTGGGGGGGAAAATCAGCGAAGTGGCGAAGCCACAAGCGCGCGCCTGCAAAGCAGGCGCGCGAACTAGGGGGGTCCCCCGGAAAATATTTGAAAAACGGTTAAAATCTGTGCGATCTGGTGCATTCTGGGCCTTGTTTTGAGGGTTAAGAGCAGCATTGTTTTGGTGCTAAAACTAGTAAAAAAACCAACAAGGAACTTAGTCGATAAATATCGACAGGGGGCCGACAAATGGTTTAAATGGGAAATGTGTGTATATGGGTGTGGGTTTGAAACAAACAAACAAACAAACCCATGTGAACCCCGGGCCGCAGGCCTTCGATGTAGTGATTGAAAAAAAAGGATGTTCTCAAATGGTTCAATTCTCATTTGGTCTGATTCTCAAATGGTACCGGTATACTCCCCCCCTCCCCCCTGGCCGCAGGCCTAGGAGTAAAATTTTATAGACACTGACCTTCTTCCCAGGGGTCATTGACCCAGTTTTAGCTATGAGAGGTGGTTCGCCCAGAGGCTGTAGAGTATACTGGGGCGGTCTCTTTGATGTCTTGAGAGGAAACTTGGCCAGGGTAGTACATGCACCAGAACTGGTGGACACCAAGGACAAACATGAAATCGAAGCAGTTTGCTTTCAGAGGGAACGGTCGTCAGCAACTCAAACTTCTCTGTTTTCTTTTTTTTTTTTAAATCTGACTTTCTTTGTGGCCCCCTGACTCCGCCCCCCTCCCTCTGTAAGGACCCCCCTCCACAAGGACCGATTTTTGTCAACATTTTAAAGGTCGCTAGAGAGGGGTTCCACTGTATGACCTAACCGCTACTGGCAGACGGCCTCAATCTTCACGCGCAAAGACGAGATTAATAGGTGCTCGGTTTTGGTATTTTGAATTACATTACATTAAACCTTTGTTGGGTTTCATGGTCATGGCAACAGCCATAATAATATTACATGATGTATAATATCATATTTCAGCATATGTGAATTACATGTCATCATACTAAACTGTCATACATTTTTATTCCTACATTATTCTGATTGATCACAACCAAACCTACTATCATTGGACACATCCAAATGCAAGCGCCTGTTCTTGACAATTTCCCTCGGATCTAAATATAAAATCAGTGCAATTTCCTGGGTCGGGCTTTGCCACAGACACTCACGGTTTGGCCTGTAGGTAAAATGTACAATGTATTTTCTGATTTGTGCACAAAAGCTTTTTTTCTTTTTTCTTTTTTTTAACATAACAATGTTTAATGTCACTGTATGTTTAAAAGACCATGGTCATATTTGTAAAAAAAATGTTAAATTAGAAAATAAATAACATTTTGGTTCATGATTTTTCCTACACCTGTGCTAAAAATAAGAAATAAAAATGTCGGGTATATAAGTCACTCAAATACAGCTAGGTATGAATGGCTCGGTTTGAGTTTGTTGCAGTTGACCCTGCACAATGCGACATATCATGTTTTTGTTGAACAATTTTGACGTCACCCCTCCCATAGGGTGACGTATTTCACAACTTCCTGTGTTACACAAACTCTGTGATGACCAATTTTGACGTCACCCCTCCCATAGGGTGACGGATTTCACAACTTTCTACAGATGAACAATTTTGACGTCACCCCTCCCATAGGGTGACGGATGTCACAACTTCCTGTGTACACAAACTGATGACGTATTTCACAACAAAATGGCGCTGCCCATGGTCAACCTCGAAACTATCCGTATAGAATGGGGGCGTCCTCGCCCCCATAAAAACACTCAAAGCAAGGTACATGCTTTTTCCAGGTGTGGGGTTCCGGAACCCCTGGAACCCCCCCCTGGGTCCGGCCCTGCCCACCCCACTCTCACGCCCGCAAAATAAAAAGATGAACGAGGCAAAGAAAAACTGAGTGATTCTACCAACCCTACTTCCCTTTTTCACCCCCTCCCCGACCCCCCCCCCCCCCCCAAAAAAAAAAAAAAGGACGTACGCAAGTTACACTGACGCCGCTACTATTCACACCCTTCATACTCTATACATCGCCACACAGACTCTCTATTCTTTTCTCGAGTTGCAAAGCAAATTGACACAAGGAACTTAGTCGATAAATATCGACAGGGGGCCGACAAATGGTTTAAATGGGAAATGTGTGTATATGGGTGTGGGTTTGAAACAAACAAACAAACCAACCCATGTGAACCCCGGGCCGCAGGCCTTCGATGTAGTGATTGAAAAAAAAGGATGTTCTCAAATGGTTCAATTCTCATTTGGTCTGATTCTCAAATGGTACCGGTATACTCCCCCCCCCCCCCCCCTGGCCGCAGGCCTAGGAGTAAAATTTTTATAGACACTGACCTTCTTCCCAGGGGTCATTGACCCAGTTTTAGCTATGAGAGGTGGTTCGCCCAGAGGCTGTAGAGTATACTGGGGCGGTCTCTTTGATGTCTTGAGAGGAAACTTGGCCAGGGTAGTACATGCACCAGAACTGGTGGACACCAAGGACAAACATGAAATCGAAGCAGTTTGCTTTCAGAGAGAACGGTCGTCAGCAACTCAAACTTCTCTGTTTTCTTTTTTTTTTTTAATCTGACTTTCTTTGTGGCCCCCTGACTCCGCCCCCCTCCCTCTGTAAGGACCCCCCTCCACAAGGACCGATTTTTGTCAACATTTTAAAGGTCGCTAGAGAGGGGTTCCACTGTATGACCTAACCGCTACTGGCAGACGGCCTCAATCTTCACGCGCAAAGACGAGATTAATAGGTGCTCGGTTTTGGTATTTTGAATTACATTACATTAAACCTTTGTTGGGTTTCATGGTCATGGCAACAGCCATAATAATATTACATGATGTATAATATCATATTTCAGCATATGTGAATTACATGTCATCATACTAAACTGTCATACATTTTTATTCCTACATTATTCTGATTGATCACAACCAAACCTACTATCATTGGACACATCCAAATGCAAGCGCCTGTTCTTGACAATTTCTCTCTGATCTAAATATAAAATCAGTGCAATTTCCTGGGTCGGGCTTTGCCACAGACACTCACGGTTTGGCCTGTAGGTAAAATGTACAATGTATTTTCTGATTTGTGCACAAAAGCTTTTTTTCTTTTTTCTTTTTTTTAACATAACAATGTTTAATGTCACTGTATGTTTAAAAGACCATGGTCATATTTGTAAAAAAAATGTTAAATTAGAAAATAAATAACATTTTGGTTCATGATTTTTCCTACACCTGTGCTAAAAATAAGAAATAAAAATGTCGGGTATATAAGTCACTCAAATACAGCTAGGTATGAATGGCTCGGTTTGAGTTTGTTGCAGTTGACCCTGCACAATGCGACATATCATGTTTTTGTTGAACAATTTTGACGTCACCCCTCCCATAGGGTGACGTATTTCACAACTTCCTGTGTTACACAAACTCTGTGATGACCAATTTTGACGTCACCCCTCCCATAGGGTGACGGATTTCACAACTTTCTACAGATGAACAATTTTGACGTCACCCCTCCCATAGGGTGACGGATGTCACAACTTCCTGTGTACACAAACTGATGACGTATTTCACAACAAAATGGCGCTGCCCATGGTCAACCTCGAAACTATCCGTATAGAATGGGGGCGTCCTCGCCCCCATAACAACGTTCTGCAAGCAGCAGCCGGGCCAGGAATAACTGTGGTTAACTTTCGCTCTCACTCTCCCTCAATCTACTCTCAAAGTCGCGCCGACCTTCCACAAAAGCGATACAAAATGTCAGGATCAAAGCAGTCGAGAGGTTTGAGATAAGTGTGGATAGTGCTGAAGATGGGAGACGGAACCGATGGAGGATGAAGGATGCGAGTATAGGGATGGGGGTTGGGTGAGATGGTTGTGGAGTAGAGGGTGGGGGAGGAGGGGGTAAGGTGTGGTAGATATCAGTCGTGGAAGAACGGGAAGGGGTTGAAGGGGGATTAGCGCGTGAGGATGCGCATAGTTGATGTTTATTTGTTAGACGGATAGATAGACAGATATAGATAGATAGATATAGATAGATAGGTAGATAGATAGATAGATAGATAGATAGGTAGGTAGATTAATAGATGGATAGACAGATATGAACGCAGATGAGTTGACATTGCAATCAGTCAATCAATCAATCAATCAATCAATTAATCTACCAACATATTATACTCCTATCTCTCCATCTATGACTCTTTAAAACTACGAGCAACTCCACCCCCCCCCCCCCCCACTCCTCCCCCTCCTTACCCTTTCCCTTATCCTCATCTGGACTCGTTTCTTACTTTAC